>NC_088218.1:3521147-3571772 GCF_036934945.1 Oncorhynchus masou masou | reverse complement strand
TGTGAATAGGGTGAATTACAACGCTGTTATGTTAATATGTCATCAGTGTTGTTGTGTGTGAATAGGGTGAATTACAAGCTGTTATGTTAATATGTCATCAGTGTTGTTGTGTGAATAGGGTGAATTACAACGCTGATATGTTAATATGTCATCAGTGTTGATGTGAATAGGGTGAATTACAACGCTGTTAGTGTTAATATGTCATCAGTGTTGTTGTGTGAATAGGTGAATTACAACGCTGTTATGTTAATATGTCATCAGTGTTGTTTGTGAATAGGGTGAATTACTAGCCTATTATGTTAATATGTCATCAGTGTTGTTGTGTGAATTAGGGCGAATTACAACGCTGTTATGTTAATATGTCATCAGTGTTGTTGTGTGAATAGGGTGAATTACAACGCTGTTATGTTAATATGTCATCAGTGTTGTTGTGTGAATAGGCCGAATTACAACGCACAGGTGTTAATATGTCATCGGTGTTGTTGTGTGAATAGGGTGAATTACTGGCAGCTGAGTGTTAATATGTCATCAGTGTTGTTGTGTGAATAGGGTGAATTACAACGCTGTTATGTTAATATGTCATCAGTGTTGTTGTGTGAATAGGGTGAATTATGTTAATATGTCATCAACGCTGAGTGTTAATATGTCATCAGTGTTGTTGTGTGAATAGGGTGAATTACAACGCTGAGTGTTAATATGTCATCAGTGTTGTTGTGTGAATAGGGTGAATTACAACACTGTTATTTTAACACCCAGGATCTTATGCCCTGTCTGCATTCCCTTCCTCAGAACTCTACTGTACAACTACTCACATAGATCCTATTCAATTAGTTCTAATATCTCGTTCTATGGAACTACTAGCTTGGAAACCAAGCAGAATATCACTCTGTTTCACTGTTGTTTCTCTTGTAAACAGAATAGAGCGAAACACAGGCAAAATCCTTGTTCAGTCTGCTTTCCAACAGACACTGGAAGACAAATTCACATTTCAGCAGGACAATAACCTGCTTACCAAGAGAACATTACATGTTCAGCTTGAAAATCTATGGCAAGACTTGAACATGGCTGTCTATCAATTATCAACAATTTTGAATGATTTTTAAAGAACAATGGGCTAATATTGTACAATACAGGTGTGCAAAGGTCTTAGAGACTTACCCACAAGTACTCACAGCTGTAACCGCTGCCAAAGGTGATTCTAACACTCAGGGGGGTGTGAATACTACGGCAATTCGATATTTCTGTATTTAATTTTAAATAAATTGGCAACATTTTTATAAGACATGTTTTCACTTTCTCATTATGGGGTATTGTGATGTCATTATGGGGTATTGTGATGTCATTATGGGGTATTGTGATGTCATTATGGGGTATTGTGAATATGGGGTATTGTGATGTCATTATGAGGTATTGTGATGTCATTATTGGGTATGGGTAGATGGGTGAAAAACTCCTATTTAATCCATTTTGAATACAGGCTGTAACAACAACATGTGTAATAAGTCAAGGGGTATGAAAACTTTCTGAGGCACTGTTAGTCAGGTCTGCTTGGATGGCTGGATGGCTGGATGGCTATGGGAAGGGGGGGGGATAAGAGGGAGGTTTACACTTTCAACTGATACCTGTTTTCATTTTGTCCAACTCTTTAATCATACTGTATTTCAAGGGGCCTGGAAGGTGTAATTGATGGAGTCAGTCTGGAGAACGTCTGTGTTTAGTTTCGTCTCAGTCGTCTGGCCTGAGGAGAGGAGGAGGGAGACCCAGAGGAGTGTCACGTTACGATGTTGAGGCTGGAACTAAACTTACACAACATCATAGTAATAGTAGTACTAATGGTAGTAGTAGTCGTATAGTAGTAGTAGTAGTAGTAGTATAGTAATAGTATAGTAGTCGTATAGTAGTAGTAGTAGTATAGTAATAGTATAGTAGTCGTATAGTAGTAGTAGCAGTATAGTAATAGTATAGTAATCGTATAGTAGTAGTAGTAGTAGTAGAATTATAGTAATAGTAGTAGTAGTAGTAGTAGTATATTAATAGTATAGTAGTAGTAGTAGTAGTAGTACAGTAATAGTATAGTAGTAGTATAGTAGTAGTAGTAGTAGTATAGTAGTAGTAGTAGTATAGTAATAGTATAATAGTAGTAGTATAGTAATAGCATAGTAGTAGTATAGTAATCGTATAGTAGTAGTAGTAGTAGTAGTAGTAGTAGTATAGTAATAGTATAGTAGTAGTATAGTAATAGTATAGTAGTAGTAGTATAGTAATAGTATAGTAGTAGTATAAGTAGTAGTATAGTAATAGTATAGTAATAGTATAGTATAGTAGTGGTATAGTAATTAGTATAGTAGTAAGTATAGTAGTAGTATAGTAGTGGTATAGTAGTAGTAGTAGTAGTAGTAGTATAGTAATAGTAGTAGTATAGTGTAGTAGTAGTATAGTAGTAGTAGTAGTAGTAGTAGTATATAGTAGTATAGTATAGTAGTAGTATAGTAGTAGTAGTAGTATAGTAATAGTAGTAGCAGTAGTAGTAGTATAGTATAGTAGTAGTAGTAGTAGTAGTAGTAGTAGTGGTATAGTAGTGTAGTAGTAGTAGTAGTATAGTAATAGTATAGTATAGTAGTAGTAGTATAGTAGTAGTATAATAGTATAATAGTAGCATTAGTATAGTAGTGGTAGTATAGTAATAGTATAGTAGTAGTATAGTAATAGTATAGTAGTAGTAGTATAGTAATAGTATAGTAGTAGTATAGTAATAGTATAGTAGTAGTATAGTAATAGTATAGTAGTAGTATAGTAATAGTATAGTAGTAGTATAGTAATAGTATAGTGGTAGTAGTAGTAGTAGTAGTAGTAGTATAGTAGTGGTGTAGTAGTAGTAGTAGTAGTAGTATAGTAATAGTAGCAGTAGTAGTGTAGTAGTAGTATAGTAGTAGTAGTAGTATAGTAATAGTATAGTAGTAGTAGTAGTAGTAGTAGTAGTAGTATAGTAATAGTATATAGTAGTAGTATAGTAGTAGTATAGTAGTAGTATTAGTAGTAATAGTATGGTAGTAGTATAGTAGTAGTATAGTAGTAGTAGTAGTAGTAGTATAGTAATAGTATAATAGTAGTAGTATAGTAATAGCATAGTAGTAGTATAGTAATCGTATAGTAGTAGTAGTAGTAGTAGTAGTATAGTAGTAGTAATAGTATAGTAGTAGTATAGTAATAGTATAGCAGTGGTATATAGTAGTATGGTGGTATAGTAGTAGTATAGTAATAGTATATAGTAGTAGTATAGTAGTAGTATAGTAATAGTATAGTAGTAGTATAGTAATAGTATAGTAGTAGTATAGTAATAGTATAGTAGTAGTATAGTAATAGTATAGTAGTAGTAGTATAGTAATAGTATAGTAGTAGTATAATAATAGTATAGTAGTAGTATAATAATAGTATAGTAGTAATAGTATAGTAATAGTATAGTAGTAGTATAGTAATAGTATAGTAGTAGTATAATGTATAGTAATAGTATAGTAGTATATAGTAATAGTATAGTAGTAGTAGTAGTAGTAGTAGTAGTAGAGGTAGCTTCAACTTTGTTTCCACCAACGTGGAATAGATGTTGAATAGACGTTTGTGCCAGCGTGACGGCTGTACCACTCATATGGATAGTGGTGTATAGTAGTAGTATAGTAATAGTATAGTAGTATAGTAGTAGTATAGTAGTATAGTAGTAGTATAGTAATAGTATAGTAGTAGTATAGTAATAGTATAGTAGTAGTAGTAGTAGTAGCTTCAACTTTGTTTCCACCAACGTGGAATAGATGTTGAATAGACGTTTGTGCCAGCGTGACGGCTGTACCACTCATATGGATAGTGGTGTATAGTAGTAGTATAGTAATAGTATAGTAATAGTATAGTAGTAGTATAGTAGTAGTATAGTAGTAGTATAGTAATAGTATAGTAATAGTATAGTAGTAGTATAGTAGTAGTATAGTAATAGTATAGTAGTAGTATAGTAATAGTATAGTAATAGTATAGTAATAGTATAGTAGTAGTACATCGATAGAATCAATGATTCAGTCAAATTGACATCCATCAAGTTTTCTCTTTCATCTCTGCAGCAGAGGTTTAGGGACCGGAGAGAAAATGCAATAACTCAACAAAAACTAAACTGGAAAGATGAGGCCCTAAATCTTAGGCACTTAACCCAGATAAAAAATTATGTAAGTAAAACCTAAATATAACCCATAGGTATGAAATGCACAATAATTATACACTCACAGATTTTTTTTATACATTGTTTTCTCTTAATTCAAACCGCCCGCCACCCGCCATTCAACCACACAATATTTCATGACCCTAAACCCACCCACCCCGTAGATATAATCGCGGGGATTGCGGGTTATGAGTCAACCCGTGCATCACTAATCCCATCATCAATCAAGTGGGCAGGGGGATACCTGTGGTTCCACAACCCCAGTTAGGGTGGCCAGATGTGGGGAGGGGTGGTGTAGTGAAAGCCTGCCCCCCATGGCTCTCCTGGCTTTCTCTCTTATCAGACAACAACTCTTGTCACAGCATCACACGGAGGCTTTCACAGCACTGTGATAATGTGAAGCATTTACACACACACACACACACACACACACACACACACACACACACACACACACACACACACACACACACACACAGAGGGAAACTGTCACCACACCTCCCAACGTGTTGTATTCCTCTCCTCCCCAGTCACCTGGCGAGTGATGAGGTGATGTCACAGTTCTGGGTTCACACATGTACAAGCCTGTTATGTTAGGCTTTATTAATCTTACATCAAAGAACATCCATAACCGTTCATAGACCATTCATAACCATTCGTAGATCATTCAAAATGTTTTTTTTTTCATATTTCACTGGCTAATGGCTTAATTGAAATGCAGTACGTCTAGTAGACTACTGTGTTATTCAGACGGAGAGAGACAGACAGACAGAGAGAGAGAGAGCGAAAGAGAGACACAATTAGACCCAACCAAATGATGAGAGAACAAAAATATAATTACTTGACACATTGGAAAGAATTAACAAACAAAAAAGAGCAAACTAGAATGCTATTTGGCCCTAAACAGAGAGTACACAGCGGCAGAATACCTGACCACTGTGACTGACCCAAACTTAAGGAAAGCTTTGACTATGTACAGACTCAGTGAGCATAGCCTTGCTATTGAGAAAGGCCACCGTAGGCAGACCTGGCTCTCAAGAGAAGACAGGCTATGTGCACATTGCCCACTGTGGTGCACTTCCTAACGTCCTGCCAAATGTATGACCATATTAGAGACACATATTTCCCTCAGATTACACAGACACACAAAGATTTAGAAAAAACGAATCCAATTTTGATAAACTCCGAGGTAGAGAGAGAGGTAGGTAGAGAGAGAGAGGTAGAGAGAGAGAGAGAGGGATAGGTAGAGAGAGGTAGAGAGAGGTAGGTAGAGAGAGAGAGGGATAGATAGAGGTAGAGAGAGATGTAGAGAGAGAGAGGGATAGATAGAGGTAGAGAGAGATGTAGCGAGAGAGAGAGAGAGAGAGACTGCATTAGCTCTGCTTACCTTTGTCATCGCCCAGTGCTGGAGGGGACTCCTCTCCTCCCTGCCAGAGTCTGCATAGTAACAGCAGGCTAACAGGGGATGCATGCTGTAACCTTTTAGATAGCAGACCTCTTTTCTGCATTTTTTTCGTAAATGTCCTCTCTGGAGCACAACATTTTGTACATCATGTGTTAGCTACATACGCCACAAATACACAACACACACACGAGCACACACACGAGCACACACACGAGCACACACACGAGCACACACACGAGAACACACACGAGCACACACACGAGCACACACACGAGCACACGCACGAGCACACGCACGAGCACACGCACGAGCACACGCACGAGCACACGCACGAGCACACGCACGAGTACACACGAGTACACACACGTAACCATCACATGAACAAATGCGGTGTGGAAAATAGCTTGTCAGAATGAGAAAGAGAGAGGTGAAAGAGAGAGAGAGAGACAGAGAGGTGAAAAAGAGCGAGAAAGAGAGAGGTGAAAATGAGAAAGTGGCCCAGAGAGATAGAATGAGCTGAAGGAAAAATCTCTGTTGACCATTACATTGAGCTGATTGGGTGTTGTCCATACAGGAGCTCCAGCCGTATCCCTATCCCCAGCCCTATCCCTATCCCCAGCCCTATCCCCAGCCGTATCCCTATCCCCAGCCCTATCCCTATCCCCAGCCCTATCCCCAGCCCTATCCCCAGCCCTATCCCCAGCCCTATCCCTATCCCCAGCCCTATCCCCAGCCCTATCCCTATCCCTATCCCCAGCCCTATCCCTATCCCCAGCCGTGTCCCTATCCCCAGCCCTATCCCTATCCCCAGCCCTATCCCCATCCCTATCCCCAGCCCTATCCCCAGCCCTATCCCCATCCCTATCCCTATCCCCAGCCCTATCCCCATCCCTATCCCCAGCCCTATCCCCAGCTCCAGCCCTATCCCCAGCCCTATCCCCCAGCCCTATCCCCAGCCCTATCCCCAGCCCTATCCCCAGCTCCAGCCCTATCCCTATCCCCAGCCCTATCCCCAGCCCTATCCCCAGCCCTATCCCTATCCCCATCCCCAGCCGTATCCCCAGCCCTATCCCCAGCCCTATCCCCAGCCCTATCCCCAGCCCTATCCCTATCCCCAGCCCTATCCCGTATCCCCAGCCGTATCCCCAGCCCTATCCCCAGCCCTATCCCCAGCCCTATCCCTATCCCCAGCCCTATCCCCAGCCCTATCCCCAGCCCTATCCCTATCCCCAGCCCTATCCCCAGCCCTATCCCCAGCCCTATCCCTATCCCCAGCCCTATCCCCAGCCCTATCCCTATCCCCAGCCCTATCCCCAGCCCTATCCCTATCCCCAGCCCTATCCCTATCCCCAGCCCTATCCCCAGCCCTATCCCCAGCCCTATCCCCAGCCCTATCCCCAGCCCTATCCCTATCCCTATCCCCATCCCTATCACCAGCCGTATCCCCAGCCCTATCCCCAGCCCTATCCCCAGCCCTATCCCTATCCCCAGCCCTATCCCCTATCCAGCCCTATCCCTATCCCCAGCCCTATCCCCAGCCCTATCCCTATCCCCAGCCCTATCCCTATCCCCAGCCCTATCCCTATCCCCAGCCCTATCCCCATCCCTATCCCTATCCCCAGCCCTATCCCCATCCCTATCCCTATCCCCAGCCCTATCCCCATCCCTATCCCCAGCCCTATCCCCATCTCCAGCCCTATCCCCAGCCCTATCCCCAGCCCTATCCCCATCCCCAGCCGTATCCCCAGCCCTATCCCCAGCCCTATCCCCAGCCCTATCCCTATCCCCAGCCCTATCCCCAGCCCTATCCCCATCCCTATCCCCATCCCTATCCCTATCCCCAGCCCTATCCCCATCCCTATCCCCAGCCCTATCCCCAGCCCTATCCCCAGCCCTATCCCCAGCCCTATCCCCAGCCCTATCCCCAGCTCCAGCCCTATCCCTATCCCCAGCCCTATCCCCATCCCTATCCCCAGCCCTATCCCCAGCCCTATCCCTATCCCCAGCCGTATCCCCAGCCCTATCCCCAGCCCTATCCCCAGCCCTATCCCCAGCCCTATCCCTATCCCCAGCCCTATCCCTATCCCCAGCCGTATCCCCAGCCCTATCCCAGCCCTATCCCCATCCCTATCCCTATCCCCAGCCCTATCCCCATCCCTATCACCAGCCGTATCCCCAGCCCTATCCCCAGCCCTATCCCCAGCCCTATCCCCAGCCCTATCCCCAGCCCTATCCCTATCCCCAGCCCTATCCCCAGCCCTATCCCCAGCCGTATCCCCAGCCCTATCAGCCCTATCCCCAGCCCTATCCCCATCCCTATCCCTATCCCCAGCCCTATCCCCATCCCTATCACCAGCCGTATCCCCCAGCCCTATCCCCAGCCCTATCCCCAGCCCTATCCCCAGCCCTATCCCCATCCAGCCCTATCCCCAGCCCTATCCCCAGCCCTATCCCCATCCTTATCCCCAGCCCTATCCCCAGCCCTATCCCCAGCCCTATCCCCATCCCTATCCCCATCCCTATCCCCAGCCCTATCCCCATCCCTATCCCCAGCCCTATCCCCAGCCCCAGCCCTATTCCCAGCCCTATCCCCATCCCTATCCCCAGCCCTATCCCTATCCCCAGCCCTATCCCCAGCCGTATCCCCATCCGTATCCCCAGCCCTATCCCCAGCCGTATCCCTATCCCCAGCCCTTTCCCCTGCCGTATCCCTATCCCCAGCCCTATCCCCAGCCGTATCCCTATCCCCAGCCCTATCCCCAGCCCTATCCCTATCCCCAGCCCTATCCCCAGCCCTATCCCTATCCCCAGCCCTATCCCCATCCCTATCCCCATCCCTATCCCCATCCCTATCCCCATCCCTATCCCCATCCCTATCCCCATCCCTATCCCCAGCCCTATCCCCATCCCTATCCCCAGCCCTATCCCCATCAGCCCTATCCCCAGCCCTATCCCCATCCCTATCCCCAGCCCTATCCCTATCCCCAGCCCTATCCCCAGCCGTATCCCCATCCTATCCCCAGCCCTATCCCCAGCCCTATCCCCAGCCCTATCCCTATCCCCAGCCCTATCCCCAGCCCTATCCCCATCCCTATCCCATCCCTATCCCCAGCCCTATCCCCAGCCCTATCCCCAGCCCTATCCCTATCCCCAGCCCTATCCCAGCCCTATCCCCAGCCCTATCCCCAGCCCTATCCCTATCCCCAGCCCTATCCCCAGCCCTATCCCCAGCCCTATCCCTATCCCCAGCCCTATCCCCAGCCCTATCCCCAGCCCTCTCCCCAGCCCTATCCCCAGCCCTATCCCTATCCCTATCCCTATCCCCAGCCCTATCCCTATCCCCAGCCCTATCCCTATCCCCAGCCCTATCCCCAGCCCTATCCCCAGCCCTATCCCCAGCCCCAGCCCTATCCCCAGCCCTATCCCCATCCCTATCCCATCCCTATCCCCATCCCTATCCCCATCCCTATCCCCAGCCCTATCCCCATCCCTATCCCCAGCCCTATCCCCATCCCCAGCCCTATCCCCAGCCCTATCCCCATCCTATCCCCAGCCCCTATCCCTATCCCCAGCCCTATCCCCAGCCGTATCCCCAGCCCTATCCCCAGCCCTATCCCCAGCCCTATCCCCCAGCCCTATCCCCAGCCCTATCCCCATCCCTATCCCCATCCCTATCCCCAGCCCTATCCCCAGCCCTATCCCCAGCCCTATCCCTATCCCCAGCCCTATCCCCAGCCCTATCCCCAGCCCTATCCCTATCCCCAGCCCTATCCCCAGCCTATCCCCAGCCCTATCCCTATCCCCAGCCCTATCCCCAGCCCTATCCCCAGCCCTATCCCCAGCCCCAGCCCTATCCCTATCCCCAGCCCTATCCCCAGCCCCATCCCCATCCCTATCCCCAGCCCTATCCCCAGCCCTATCCCTATCCCCAGCCCTATCCCCAGTCGTATCCCCAGCCCTATCCCCAGCCCTATCCCCAGCTCCAGCCCCAGTGGCCTGGAAGTAAAGTTGCTGTAGACAGCACATCATCATCCTGATCGCTCAACACACACACTCTGCCTGGCTGCCTGGCTCAGTCGCTACTGCTGCTAGCTGGATCAACTGAGCCCACGTCACACTGCAGGCCTAGCACTGATTGGCTGGCCTCTGGGCTCTCTCTCTCTCTCTCTCTCCTTCTCTCTCTCTCTCAATTCAATTCAAGGGGCTTTACTCTCTCACGATATAACACAGAGGTGTTATAGACACCATGATATAACCCTGTCTATCTACACAGAGGTGTTATAGACACCATGATATAACCCTGTCTATCTACACAGAGGTGTTATAGACACCATGATATATAACCCTGTCTATCTACACAGAGGTGTTATAGACATCATGATATAACCCTGTCTATCTACACAGAGGTGTTATAGACACCATGATATAACCCTGTCTATCTACACAGAGGTGTTATAGACACCATGATATATAACCCTGTCTATCTACACAGAGGTGTTATAGACACCATGATATATAACCCTGTCTATCTACACAGAGGTGTTATAGACACCATGATATATAACCCTGTCTATCTACACAGAGGTGTTATAGACACCATGATATAACCCTGTCTATCTACACAGAGGTGTTATAGACACCATGATATATAACCCTGTCTATCTACACAGAGGTGTTATAGACACCATGATATATAACCCTGTCTATCTACACAGAGGTTTATAGACATCATGATATAACCCTGTCTATCTACACAGAGGTGTTATAGACACCATGATATATAACCCTGTCTATCTACACAGAGGTGTTATAGACATCATGATATATAACCCTGTCTATCTACACAGAGGTGTTATAGACACCATGATATATAACCCTGTCTATCTACACAGAGGTGTTATAGACACCATGATATAACCCTGTCTATCTACACAGAGGTGTTATAGACATCATGATATATAACCCTGTCTATCTACACAGAGGTGTTATAGACACCATGATATAACCCTGTCTATCTACACAGAGGTGTTATAGACACCATGATATATAACCCTGTCTATCTACACAGAGGTGTTATAGACACCATGATATATAACCCTGTCTATCTACACAGAGGTGTTATAGACACCATGATATATAACCCTGTCTATCTACACAGAGGTGTTATAGACATCATGATATAACCCTGTCTATCTACACAGAGGTGTTATAGACACCATGATATAACCCTGTCTATCTACACAGAGGTGTTATAGACACCATGATATAACCCTGTCTATCTACACAGAGGTGTTATAGACACCATGATATAACCCTGTCTATCTACACAGAGGTGTTATAGACATCATGATATATAACCCTGTCTATCTACACAGAGGTGTTATAGACATCATGATATAACCCTGTCTATCTACACAGAGGTGTTATAGACACCATGATATAACCCTGTCTATCTACACAGAGGTGTTATAGACATCATGATATATAACCCTGTCTATCTACACAGAGGTGTTATAGACACCATGATATAACCCTGTCTATCTACACAGAGGTGTTATAGACACCATGATATAACCCTGTCTATCTACACAGAGGTGTTATAGACACCATGATATATAACCCTGTCTATCTACACAGAGGTGTTATAGACACCATGATATAACCCTGTCTATCTACACAGAGGTGTTATAGACATCATGATATATAACCCTGTCTATCTACACAGAGGTGTTATAGACACCATGATATATAACCCTGTCTATCTACACAGAGGTGTTATAGACACCATGATATATAACCCTGTCTATCTACACAGAGGTGTTATAGACACCATGATATAACCCTGTCTATCTACACAGAGGTGTTATAGACACCATGATATAACCCTGTCTATCTACACAGAGGTGTTATAGACACCATGATATAACCCTGTCTATCTACACAGAGGTGTTATAGACACCATGATATAACCCTGTCTATCTACACAGAGGTGTTATAGACATCATGATATAACCCTGTCTATCTACACAGAGGTGTTATAGACACCATGATATATAACCCTGTCTATCTACACAGAGGTGTTATAGACACCATGATATAACCCTGTCTATCTACACAGAGGTGTTATAGACATCATGATATATAACCCTGTCTATCTACACAGAGGTGTTATAGACACCATGATATATAACCCTGTCTATCTACACAGAGGTGTTATAGACACCATGATATATAACCCTGTCTATCTACACAGAGGTGTTATAGACACCATGATATATAACCCTGTCTATCTACACAGAGGTGTTATAGACACCATGATATATAACCCTGTCTATCTACACAGAGGTGTTATAGACACCATGATATATAACCCTGTCTATCTACACAGAGGTGTTATAGACACCATGATATATAACCCTGTCTATCTACACAGAGGTGTTATAGACACCATGATATATAACCCTGTCTATCTACACAGAGGTGTTATAGACACCATGATATATAACCCTGTCTATCTACACAGAGGTGTTATAGACACCATGATATAACCCTGTCTATCTACACAGAGGTGTTATAGACACCATGATATAACCCTGTCTATCTACACAGAGGTGTTATAGACATCATGATATATATGTAGATCTTACAGTTGATTTTCCTTCCTCGTAGTGGAAGTCTACTCTAATTGACATTTACATGTTTGTTTTTAATATATAGCTCTTCTGTTCTGATTCCTATATGAACACAACACGTGTTAGACAAACATGGACCGCGTTCAGCGACAGCACTCTCCCCAATGACAGTTCATCTCAAACACATTCCACTGAGAGAGTGCAGTGTGACTTTCTTTGGGATTTGACTTGAGCCTTTATTTTAGTCATAATATGTCTGGTGCCGTTCTTCATTCTGGAAACTCCCGACCCAGTGCTGGTGGGAGATGGCTTTGTTAAAAGAAACTCAACACCTGCTTGTTGACACATAAAGGAAACAGAGGGTTTCCCCACCACCCTCTCTCTCGATGTCAATGTCAATGTAAAGGGCTTTATTGGCCTGGGAAATGTATGTTAACATTGACAGAGCAAGTGAAATAGATAATAAACAAAAGTCAAATAAAAAAATAAAAATGAACAGTAAACATTACACTCAAGAGACGTTTCAAAAGAATAAAGACATTTCAAATGATGTTTGTCATATTATGTCTATATCGAGTGATGGCACGATTTACAAATAGTTAAAGTACAAAAGGGAAAATAAATAAATAAATAAAATATGGGTTGTATTTACACACACACACACACACACACACACACACACACACACACACACACACACACACACACACACACACACACACACACACACACACACACACACACACACACACACACACACACACACAGTAGATGAATGGAGTTTGGGGTCATGGAGGATGTCTCTCTCACTAGTACTAGTATGTCCTGAGGTGAACCAGTCCATCAAAGAGGGTCTATAATGGAGAGACAAGTTAAACAACTTCCTCCTAACAGGCTATTCAGCCTGGGGCCACATCTGTCTGGATGGAAGAATGTGTGTGTGTGTGTGTGTGTATGTGTATAACTATATTTGTGGGGACGTGTGTGTGTGTGTGTGTGTGTGTGTGTGTGTGTGTGTGTGTGTGTGTTGGCTGAGTGCACATCTCTGACTGGGTGGGCAGTTTTAGGGTTAGTGTTACTTCTAACCTCCTAATCCCACCCACTCTGTCGCCACAACACACCAAACACACAGACCACCGGGCTGCTGGGTTAGAGTTAGAGTTGGGGTTGAGGTTAGAGTTGGGGTCGGGGTTGGGGTTAGAGTTGGGGTTGGGGGTGGAGTTTGGGTTGGAGTTGAGGTTGGTGGTGGAGTTGGGGTTGGAGATGGGGTTGGAGTTGAGGTTGGTGGTGGAGTTGGGGTTGGAGTTGAGGTTGGTGGTGGAGTTGAGGTTGGTGGTGGGGTTGGGGTTGGAGTTGAGGTTGGGGTTGGAGTTGGGGTTGGAGTTGAGGTTGGTGGTGGAGTTGGGGTTGGAGTTGAAGTTGGGGTTAGAGTTAGAGTTGGGGTTGGAGTTAGAGTTGATGTTGGAGTTAGAGTTGGGGTTAGAGTTGGGGTTGAACACATGCCTCTGTAAGGAGGGGGGTTGGAGTTGAACACATGCCTCTGTAAGGAGGGGGGTTGGTATTACTAGTAGTGGGTTTCAGAAAGCAGCAGACAACAGGGAGAGAACATTTAGAAGTATAGGGGCGTGTCTGTCAGTATAGGGGCATGTCTGTCATTATAGGGGTGTGTCTGTCAGGTGTTTTTGTAACTGTGGGGGATTTGCCAGTCGGTTCGTTTTGATGTTCTTTCTCTTTTGTGATAAAGCTTCTTGCCGGCTCCTGCCCATTGAGTGTGTGTGTGTGTGTGTGTGTGTGTGTGTGTGTGTGTGTGTGTGTGTGTGGATCCTCAACTCTGTCTGAGCACGTAGGGGCTCTGATTACAGACACATAGAGGAAGATAGAGCGCACACACACACACACACACACACACACACACACACACACACACACACACACAGCACACTAGAGCAGGTTGGTGCAGGTGCAGTTGTCTTCCAGCTGCCGTCTGTCTGAGCTGGGGACCTGCATCTTCTTCCTTTTCATCAGCTGTCCTCCATCCAGACCTCCCATACTATATATACTACCACTATACTATATCTATCAGTCTGTCTCTATCTCAATGTAGGAGCTGTCTCTCCATCCAGACCTCTACTATATATACTACCACTGTATATCAGTCTGTCTCTATCTCAATGTAGGAGCTGTCTCTCCATCCAGACCTCCCATACTATATATACTACCACTATACTATATCTATCAGTCTGTCTCTATCTCAATGTAGGAGCTGTCTCTCCATCCAGACCTCCCATACTATATATACTACCACTATACTATATCTATCAGTCTGTCTCTATCTCAATGTAGGAGCTGTCTCTCCATCCAGACCTCCCATACTATATATACTGCCAGTACACTATATATACTACCAGTACACTATATATACTACCACTATACTATATATATCTGTCTGTCTCTATCTCAATGTAGGAGCTGTCTCTCCATCCAGACCTCCCATACTATATATACTACCAGTACACTATATATACTACCAGTATACTATATATACTACCAGTAAACTATATATACTACCACTATACTATATCTATCTGTCTGTCTCTATCTCAATGTAGGAGCTGTCTCTCCATCCAGACCTCCCATACTATATATACTACCAGTACACTATATCTATCTGTCTGTCTCTATCTCAATGTAGGAGCTGTCTCTCCATCCAGACCTCCCATACTATATATACTACCAGTACACTATATCTATCTGTCTGTCTCTATCTCAATGTAGGAGCTGTCTCTCCATCCAGACCTCCCATACTATATATACTACCAGTACACTATATACAGTGGGGCAAAAAAGTATTTAGTCAGCCACCCACTTAAAAATATGAGAGAGGCCTGTAATTTTCATCATAGGTACACTTCAACTATGACAGACAAAATGAGGGGGAAAAATCCAGAAAATAACATTGTAGGATTTTTAATGAATTTATATGCAAATTATGGTGGAAAATAAGTATTTGGTCAATAACAAAAGTTTATCTCAATACTTTGTTATATACCCTTTGTTGGCAATGACAGAGGTCAAACGTTTTCTGTAAGTCTTCACAAGGTTTTCATACACTGTTGCTGGTATTTTGGCCCATTCCTCCATGCTGATCTCCTCAAGAGCAGTGATGTTTTGGGGCTGTTGCTGGGCAACACGGACTTTCAACTCCCTCCAAAGATTTTTTATGGGGTTGAGATCTGGAGACTGGCTAGGCCACTCCAGGACCTTGAAATGCTTCTTACGAAGCCACTCCTTCGTTGCCCGGGCGGTGTGTTTGGGATCATTGTATGCTGAAAGACCCAGCCACGTTTAATTTTCAATGCCCTTTCTGATGGAAGGAGGTTTTCACCAAAATCTCACGATACATGGTCCCATTCATTCTTTCCTTTACACGGATCAGTCGTCCTGGTCCCTTTGCAGATAAACAGCCCCAAAGCATGATGTTTCCACCCCCATGCTTCACAGTAGGTATGGTGTTCTTTGGATGCAACTCAGCATTCTTTGTCCTCAAAACATGACGAGTTGAGTTTTTACCAAAAAGTACTATTTTGGTTTCATCTGACCATATGACATTCTCCCAATCTTCTTCTGGATCATCCAAATGCTCTCTAGCAAACTTCAGATGGGCCTGGACATGTACTGGCTTAAGCAGGGGGACACATCTGACACTGCAGGATTTGAGTCCCTGGCCTTGTAGTGTGTTACTGATGGTAGGCTTTGTTACTTTGGTCCCAGCTCTCTGCAGGTCATTCACTAGGTCCCCCGTGGGGTTCTGGGATTTTTGCTCACTGTTCTTGTGATCATTTTGACCCCACGGGGTGAGATCTTGTGTGGAGCCCCAGGTCGAGGGAGATTATCAGTGGTCTTGTATGTCTTCCATTTCCTAATAATTGCTCCCCAATTGATTTCTTCAAATCAAGCTGCTTACCTATTGCAGATTCAGTCTTCCCAGCCTGGTGCAGGTCAACAATTTTGTTTCTGGTGTCCTTTGACAGCTCTTTGGTCTTGGCCATAGTGGAGTTTGGAGTGTGACTGTTTGAGGTTGTGGACAGGTGTCTTTTATACTGATAACAAGTTCAAACAGGTGCCATTAATACAGGTAATGTGTGGAGGACAGAGGAGCCTCTTAAATACGAAGTTACAGGTCTGTGAGAGCCAGAAATCTTGCTTGTTTGTAGGTGACCAAATACGTATTTTCCACCATAATTTGCAAATAAATTCATAAAAAATCCTACAATGTGATTTTCTGGATATTTTTCTAATTTTGTCTGACATAGTTGAAGTGTACCTATGATGAAAATTACAGGCCTCTCTCGTCTTTTTACGTAGGAGAACTTGCACAATTGGTGGCTGACTAAATACTTTTTTGCCCCACTGTATACTACCAGTATACTATATGTATCTGTCTGTCTCTATCTCAATGTAGGAGCTGTCTCTCCATCCAGACCTCCCATACTATATATACTACCAGTACACTATATATACTACCAGTACACTATATACAGTGGGGCAAAAAAGTATTTAGTCAGCCACCCACTTAAAAATATGAGAGAGGCCTGTAATTTTCATCATAGGTACACTTCAACTATGACAGACAAAATGAGGGGAAAAATCCAGAAAATAACATTGTAGGATTTTTAATGAATTTATATGCAAATTATGGTGGAAAATAAGTATTTGGTCAATAACAAAAGTTTATCTCAATACTTTGTTATATACCCTTTGTTGGCAATGACAGAGGTCAAACGTTTTCTGTAAGTCTTCACAAGGTTTTCATACACTGTTGCTGGTATTTTGGCCCATTCCTCCATGCTGATCTCCTCAAGAGCAGTGATGTTTTGGGGCTGTTGCTGGGCAACACGGACTTTCAACTCCCTCCAAAGATTTTTTTATGGGGTTGAGATCTGGAGACTGGCTAGGCCACTCCAGGACCTTGAAATGCTTCTTACGAAGCCACTCCTTCGTTGCCCGGGCGGTGTGTTTGGGATCATTGTATGCTGAAAGACCCAGCCACGTTTAATTTTCAATGCCCTTTCTGATGGAAGGAGGTTTTCACTCAAAATCTCACGATACATGGTCCCATTCATTCTTTCATTTTCACGGATCAGTCGTCCTGGTCCCTTTGCAGATAAACAGCCCCAAAGCATGATGTTTCCACCCCCATGCTTCACAGTAGGTATGGTGTTCTTTGGATGCAACTCAGCATTCTTTGTCCTCAAAACATGACGAGTTGAGTTTTTACCAAAAAGTACTATTTTGGTTTCATCTGACCATATGACATTCTCCCAATCTTCTTCTGGATCATCCAAATGCTCTCTAGCAAACTTCAGATGGGCCTGGACATGTACTGGCTTAAGCAGGGGGACACATCTGACACTGCAGGATTTGAGTCCCTGGCCTTGTAGTGTGTTACTGATGGTAGGCTTTGTTACTTTGGTCCCAGCTCTCTGCAGGTCATTCACTAGGTCCCCCCGTGGGGTTCTGGGATTTTTGCTCACTGTTCTTGTGATCATTTTGACCCCACGGGGTGAGATCTTGTGTGGAGCCCCAGGTCGAGGGAGATTATCAGTGGTCTTGTATGTCTTCCATTTCCTAATAATTGCTCCCCCAATTGATTTCTTCAAATCAAGCTGCTTACCTATTGCAGATTCAGTCTTCCCAGCCTGGTGCAGGTCAACAATTTTGTTTCTGGTGTCCTTTGACAGCTCTTTGGTCTTGGCCATAGTGGAGTTTGGAGTGTGACTGTTTGAGGTTGTGGACAGGTGTCTTTTATACTGATAACAAGTTCAAACAGGTGCCATTAATACAGGTAATGTGTGGAGGACAGAGGAGCCTCTTAAATACGAAGTTACAGGTCTGTGAGAGCCAGAAATCTTGCTTGTTTGTAGGTGACCAAATACGTATTTTCCACCATAATTTGCAAATAAATTCATAAAAAATCCTACAATGTGATTTTCTGGATATTTTTCTAATTTTGTCTGACATAGTTGAAGTGTACCTATGATGAAAATTACAGGCCTCTCTCGTCTTTTTACGTAGGAGAACTTGCACAATTGGTGGCTGACTAAATACTTTTTTGCCCCACTGTATACTACCAGTATACTATATGTATCTGTCTGTCTCTATCTCAATGTAGGAGCTGTCTCTCCATCCAGACCTCCCATACTATATATACTACCAGTACACTATATATACTACCAGTACACTATATCTATCTGTCTGTCTCTATCTCAATGTAGGAGCTGTCTCTCCATCCAGACCTCCCATACTATATATACTACCAGTACACTATATATACTACCAGTACACTATATATACTACCATTACACTATATATACTACCAGTATACTATATCTATCAGTCTCTATCTCAATGTGTCTTCATCTTGACTGAACTGACAGTGAAATGGAGAACACTCAGGTTGGTTGTAAATAGTAGGGTTACTTCAGGTTACTGTCGCCAGTCTCAGATAATTATAGTTCTGGCCAAGTTGAAAGTAGGGATGTGTGTGTGTGTGTGTGTGTCTCTCTGTGTGTGTGTGTGTGTGTGTGTGTGTGTGTGTGTGTGTGTGTGTGTGTGTGTGTGTGTGTGTGTGTGTGTGTGTGTGTGTGTAGGGGGGGAAATATAATGTGATAGATAGACAGTGTGATAGCAGCCTGTCTGCCTCAGTGCAGCCAGTGTCCCAGTCGCCCTACTTTTCCCCTCACAGTCCATGTACTTCTAGGTTCTGACAGCCCGTTGAATGTTTAATGCTTTGTGATTTCCATTGGAGACACATCAAGGCTTGGTTTGCTAGCAGGCCACAACGTCTGAGAGACAGAAAGAGAGATGCTGCTTAATGTGATGGTAGGAGCTGAGAACAGCATCCTTCATGCTCTTGGTCTTTAGCTTGATTCTGTAAAACGCAGTGTTAAAGCAGAATATTACAGCATCACCCCATACTGATCTGGCGGTGGCCATTTTGTTTCACCCCATGACGCAAACACACTTCCAAAGTAAGGCCCCTGTGGTTTACAAGGCTGACTTCCATTCTGGGAACCACAAGCCTGGTATTACTCTGGCATGAAATACATGACTTCATTGCTTATCTGTGGTTTTCCTTCCCGCTGTCTGCATGTCCTGACTGAGGATTGGTGCAATACAACAATATTGTGTATCCCATTGGGATTCTCAAATTACAACTTGTCTGGCATCTGATCTCTCAAACGAGGTGCATGGTATGCCTGCAGGTGACGTCATATGTTAGGGATGTCACCGCGACAGACTGCACGGCTAAGACTTGGTATGTCCCAGACAGACAGCGGGAGAGAGAGGGGCTGTTTTAGGAGGCGTAGGCGGAGGGAGGGAGAGGGGCTGTTTTAGGAGGTGTAGGCGGAGGGAGGGAGAGGGGCTGTTTTAGGAGGCGTAGACGGCGGGAGGGAGAGGGGCTGTTTTAGGAGGCGTAGACAGCGGGAGGGAGAGGGGCTGTTTTAGGAGGCGTAGACGGAGGGAGGGAGAGGGGCTGTTTTAGGAGAAGTAGACAGAGGGAGGGAGAGGGGCTGTTTTAGGAGGCGTAGGCGGAGAGAGGGAGAGGGGCTGTTTTAGGAGGCGTAGACAGCGGGAGGGAGAGGGGCTGTTTTAGGAGGTGTAGACAGCGGGAGGGAGAGGGGCTGTTTTAGGAGGCGTGTAGCGGGAGGGAGAGGGGCTGTTTTAGGAGGTGTAGGTGGAGGGAGGCAGAGGTGCTGTTTTAGGAGGCGTAGGCGGAGGGAGGGAGAGGGGCTGTTTTAGGAGGTGTAGGTGGAGGGAGGGAGAGGGGCTGTTTTAGGAGGCGTAGGCGGAGGGAGGGAGAGGGGCTGTTTTAGGAGGTGTAGACAGAGGGAGGGAGAGGGGCTGTTTTAGGAGGCGTAGACAGAGGGAGGGAGAGGGGCTGTTTTAGGAGGCGTAGGCGGAGGGAGGGAGAGGGGCTGTTTTAGGAGGTGTAGGCGGAGGGAGGGAGAGGGGCTGTTTTAGGAGGCGTAGGCGGAGGGAGGGAGAGGGGCTGTTTTAGGAGGTGTAGGCGGAGGGAGGGAGAGGGGCTGTTTTAGGAGGCGTAGGGGAGGGAGGGAGAGGGGCTGTTTTAGGAGGCGTAGGCAGAGGGAGGGAGAGGGGCTGTTTTAGGAGGTGTAGGCGGAGGGAGGGAGAGGGGCTGTTTTAGGAGGCGTAGGCGGAGGGAGGGAGAGGGGCTGTTTTAGGAGGCGTAGGGAGAGGGAGGGAGAGGGGGCTGTTTTAGGAGGTGTATACAGAGGGAGGGAGAGGGGCTGTTTTAGGAGGTGTAGACAGAGGGAGAGAGAGGGGCTGTTTTAGGAGGCGTAGGCGGAGGGAGGGAGAGGGGGCTGTTTTAGGAGGCGTAGGTGGAGGGAGGGAGAGTGGCTGTTTTAGGAGGTGTAGGGAGAGGGAGGGAGAGGGGCTGTTTTAGGAGGCATGGGCGGAGGGAGGGAGAGGTGCTGTTTTAGGAGGTGTAGACAGAGGGAGGGAGAGGGGCTGTTTTAGGAGGCGTAGGCGGAGGGAGGGAGAGGGGCTGTTTTAGGAGGTGTAGGGAGAGGGAGGGAGAGGGGCTGTTTTAGGAGGCGTAGGCAGAGGGAGGGAGAGGGGCTGTTTTAGGAGGCGTAGGGGAGGGAGGGAGAGGGGCTGTTTTAGGAGGTGTAGACAGAGGGAGGGAGAGGGGCTGTTTTAGGAGGTGTAGGCGGAGGGAGGGAGAGGGGCTGTTTTAGGAGGCGTAGGCGGAGGGAGGGAGAGGGGCTGTTTTAGGAGGCGTAGGCGGAGGGAGGGAGAGGGGCTGTTTTAGGAGGCGTAGGCGGAGGGAGGGAGAGGGGCTGTTTTAGGAGGTGTAGGCGGAGGGAGGGAGAGGGGCTGTTTTAGGAGGTGTAGGCGGAGGGAGGGAGAGGGGCTGTTTTAGGAGGTGTAGGCGGAGGGAGGGAGAGGGGCTGTTTTAGGAGGTGTAGGCGGAGGGAGGGAGAGGGGCTGTTTTAGGAGGTGTAGGCGGAGGGAGGGAGAGGTGCTGTTTTAGGAGGTGTAGGGAGAGGGAGGGAGAGGTGCTGTTTTAGGAGGTGTAGGCGGAGGGAGGGAGAGGGGCTGTTTTAGGAGGTGTAGGCGGAGGGAGGGAGAGGGGCTGTTTTAGGAGGTGTAGGCAGAGGGAGGGAGAGGGGCTGTTTTAGGAGGTGTAGGCAGAGGGAGGGAGAGGGGCTGTTTTAGGAGGTGTAGACAGAGGGAGGGAGAGGGGCTGTTTTAGGAGGTGTAGGCGGAGGGAGGGAGAGGGGCTGTTTTAGGAGGTGTAGGCAGAGGGAGGGAGAAGGGCTGTTTTAGGAGGTGTAGACGGAGGGAGGGAGAGGGGCTGTTTTAGGAGGTGGAGGGAGAGGGAGGGAGCGGGGCTGTTTTCAGAGGTGGAGGGAGAGGGGCTGTTTTAGGAGGTGTAGGCAGAGGGAGGGAGAGGGGCTGTTTTAGGAGGTGTAGGTGTGCTTATGCTGTGTAGTGTTGATAAGGTCTTCCTTCCTGCTCCTTTTGCTCTGGGCCTGTTGGGTCCTGTCCTGACTCCTGTCTAATAAAGGACCTGTAGGGTCCTGTCCTGACTGCTGTTAATAAAGGACCTGTTGGGTCCTGGACTCCTGTCTATTAAAGGACCTGTTGGGTCCTGTCCTGACTCCTGTCTAATAAAGGACCTGTTGGGTCCTGTCCTGACTCCTGTCTAATGAAGGACCTGTTGGGTCCTGTCCTGACTCCTGTCTAATAAAGGACCTGTTGGGAGAGGACTCCTGTTTTAAAGGACCTGTTGGGGAGGGTCCTGAGGGGCTGTCTAATAAAGGACCTGTTGGGTCCTGTCCTGACTCCTGTCTTTAAAGGACCTGTTGGGTCCTGTCCTGACTCCTGTCTAATAAAGGACCTGTTGGGTCCTGTCCTGAGGTCCTGTCTAATAAAGGACCTGTTGGGTCCTGTCCTGACTCCTGTCTAATAAAGGACCTGTTGGGTCCTGTCCTGACTCCTGTCTAATAAAGGACCTGTTGGGTCCTGTCCTGACTCCTGTCTAATGAAGGACCTGTTGGGTCCTGTCCTGACTCCTGTCTAATAAAGGACCTGTTGGGTCCTGTCCTGACTCCTGTCTATTAAAGGACCTGTTTTGGGTCCTGTCCTGACTCCTGAATAAAGGACCTGTTGGGTCCTGTCCTAGGAGGTGTAATAAAGGACCTGTTGGGTCCTGTCCTGACTCCTGTCTAATAAAGGACCTGTTGGGTCCTGTTTGACTCCTGTAGTCAGATTAAAGGACCTGTTGGGGCTGTTAATAAAGGAGGTGTTGGGTCCTGACTCCTGTCTACTAAAGGACCTGTTGTGTCCTGTCCTGACTCCTGTCTTTAAAGGAGGGAGAGGGTCCTGTCCTGACTCCTGTTTAAAAGGACCTGTTGGGTCCTGTCCTGACTCCTGTCTATTAAAGGACCTGTTGTGTCCTGTCCTGACTCCTGTTATTAAAGGACCTGTTGGGTCCTGTCCTGACTCCTGTTTTAAAGGACCTGTTGGGTCCTGTCCTGACTCCTGTTATTAAAGGACCTGTTGGGTCCTGACTCCTGTCTAATAAATGACCTGTTGGGTCCTGACTACTGTCTACTAAAGGACCTGTTGTGTCCTGTCCTGACTCCTGTCTATTAAAGGACCTGTTGTGTCCTGTCCTGACTCCTGTCTATTAAAGGACCTGTTGGGTCCTGTCCTGACTCCTGTCTATTAAAGGACCTGTTGGGTCCTGTTTTGACTCCTGTCTATTAAAGGACCTGTTGTGTCCTGGGCTGTCTATTAAAGGACCTGTTGGGTCCTGACTCCTGTCTATTAAAGGACCTGTTGGGTCCTGTCCTGTCTCCTGTCTAATAAAGGACCTGTTGGGTCCTGACTCCTGTCTAATAAAGGACCTGTTGGGTCCTGTCCTGACTCCTGTCTATTAAAGGACCTGTTGGGTCCTGTCCTGACTCCTGTCTATTAAAGGACCTGTTGGGTCCTGACTCCTGTCTATTAAAGGACCTGTTGGGTCCTGTCCTGACTCCCTGTCTAATAAAGGACCTGTTGGGTCCTGTCCTGACTCCTGTCTAATAAAGGACCTGTTGGGTCCTGACTCCTTTATTAAAGGACCTGTTGGGTCCTGACTCCTGTCTATTAAAGGACCTGTTGGGTCCTGACTCCTGTCTAATAAAGGACCTGTTGTGTCCTGTCCTGACTCCTGTTAATTAAGGACCTGTTGGGTCCTGACTCCTGTCTATTAAAGGACCTGTTGGGTCCTGTCCTGACTCCTGTCTATTAAAGGACCTGTTGGGTCCTGTCCTGACTCCTGTCTAATAAAGGACCTGTTGTGTCCTGACTCCTGTCTATTAAAGGACCTGTTGGGTCCTGTCCTGACTCCTGTCTATTAAAGGACCTGTTGGGTCCTGTCCTGACTCCTGTCTAATAAAGGACCTGTTGGGTCCTGACTCCTGTCTAATAAAGGACCTGTTGGGTCCTGTCCTGACTCCTGTCTAATAAAGGACCTGTTGGGTCCTGTCCTGACTCCTGTCTAATAAAGGACCTGTTGGGTCCTGACTCCTGTCTATTAAAGGACCTGTTGGGTCCTGTCCTGACTCCTGTCTAATTAAGGACCTGTTGGGTCCTGACTCCTGTCTAATAAAGGACCTGTTGTGTCCTGACTCCTGTCTAATAAAGGACCTGTTGGGTCCTGACTCCTGTCTAATAAAGGACCTGTTGGGTCCTGTCCTGACTCCTGTCTATTAAATGACCTGTTGGGTCCTGACTCCTGTCTAATAAAGGACCGTTGGGTCCTGTCCTGACTCCTGTCTAATAAAGGACCTGTTGGGGTCCTGTCCTGACTCCTGTCTAATAAAGGACCTGTTGGGTCCTGACTCCTGTCTATTAAAGGACCTGTTGGGTCCTGACTCCTGTCTATTAAATGACCTGTTGGGTCCTGACTCCTGTCTACTAAAGGATCTGTTGGGTCCTGTCCTGACTCCTGTCTATTAAAGGACCTGTTGGGTCCTGTCCTGACTCCTGTCTAATAAAGGACCTGTTGGGTCCTGTCCTGACTCCTGTCATTAAAGGACCTGTTGGGTCCTGACTCCTGTTTATTAAAGGACCTGTTGGGTCCTGTCCTGACTCCTGTCTAATAAAGGACCAGTTGGGTCGTGAACTGACTCCTGTCTAATAAAGGACCTGTTGGGTCCTGTCTCCTGTCTAATAAAGGACCTGTTGGGTCCTGACTCCTGTCTAATAAAGGCCCTGTTGGGTCCTGACTCCTGTCTATTAAAGGACCTGTTGGGTCCTGTCCTGACTCCTGTCTAATAAAGGACCTGTTGGGTCCTGACTCCTGTCTAATAAAGGACCTGTTGGGTCCTGACTCCTGTCTTTAAAGGACCTGTTGGGTCCTGTCCTGACTCCTGTCTCATTAAGGACCTGTTGGGTCCTGTCCTGACTCCTGTCTAATAAAGGACCTGTTGGGTCCTGTCCTGACTCCTGTCTAATAAAGGACCTGTTGGGTCCTGACTCCTGTCTATTAAAGGACCTGTTGGGTCCTGACTCCTGTCTAATAAAGGACCTGTTGGGTCCTGTCCTGACTCCTGTCTAATAAAGGACCTGTTGGGTCCTGACTCCTGTCTAATAAAGGACCTGTTGTGTCCTGACTCCTGTCTACTAAAGGACCTGTTGGGTCCTGTCCTGACTCCTGTCTAATAAAGGACCTGTTGGGTCCTGTCCTGACTCCTGTCTATAAAGGGCCTGTTGGCTCCAGACACTAGGAAAGAAAGACTACATTGAACAACTCCCATTGGTTTATGCCCTAGAGAATATTGCGATGCTTCTCACCAGAGTTTGTGATCAATTCAGTTTTAATTCAGGATATTCCATTTATAAATAATCCTAAACAGATGATTAACATTGGGCGAGACTGTCCTGATAGACATGTTGTAGAACAAAATGGTGGTGCCGTGCCACCTCTGTACTGTGGTGAAAGCTGCCTGACTTTACTGTCCTCTACGGCAACAACAGCGATTACAGCACTACACTGTACCTCAAAGTCCTTGGTATCCTAGATAGTGAAAACAACATCATTACACATTTACACTACATGTGGTGTGGTTTCCATATTTAATTTCCTCCTACTCCGATGGTATTTTAGTGCTCCAAATAGCATCCGACACCTCCGTCAGTGTTACACCCCTCTCCATCCCCAGGCCTCCTCCCTTCTTCTCCTCCTCCCTCCCTCCCTCCCTCCCTCCCTCCTCATCCCCCTTTCTCCTCGGCCTCTGTGTGAAGCAGGACCGCAGTTCTCTGTGTCTCAACACACACACAGACACATTTCATATTCTGCTTTAAGTGCTTCTGGTCCTGGTGCAGCAGAAGGAATATAGCTTGCTATTAAACATGCATGAAAGACTCCTCTCTCTCTCCTCTCTCTCTCCTCTCTCTCCTATCTCTCTCCTCTCTCTCCTCTCTCTCCTATCTCTCTCCTCTCTCTTTCCTCTCTCCTCTCTCTCTCCTCTCTCTCTCTCTCTCCTCTCTCTCCTCTCTCTCTCCTCTCTCTCTCTCTCCTCTCTCTCTCTCTCTCTCCTCTCTCTCTCTCCTCTCTCTCTCCTCTCTCTCCTCTCTCCTCTATCTCTTCTCTCTCTCTCTCTCTCTCTCTCTCCTCTCTCTCTCTCTCTCTCCTCTTCCTCTCTCTCCTCTCTCTCCCCTTCTCCCCCTCTCTCTCTCTCTCTCTCTCTCTCTCTCTCCTCTCTCTCTCCTCTCTGGGTCCTCTCCCTCTCTCTCTCCTCCTCTCCCCCTCTCTCCTCTCTCCTCTCCTCTCTCTCCTCTCTCTCCTCTCTCTCTCTCCTCTCCTCTCTCCTTTGTCTCTCCCCCCACCTGTTTTCTCTCTGAATCCCTCTCCTTTTTCTTTCTCAATCTCTCGCTCTCTTAACTCTCTTACTTGTGCATCACAACAGTGCTGTCATGTGAGTGTGACCCACTGTGACAATTACTAGTCCCATTTTTGTGTTTTCTCTCCTCTTCTGTTGTTTCCTTTAACTGGTGCATGATATAGTAGAGTAGAGTGGTTAGAGACTGAGTTACAGTAACCCTACAGAGATGATACACCTCTCCTGGACTGAGTGACAGTAACCCTACAGAGATGATACACCTCTCCTGGACTGAGTTACAGTAACCCTACAGAGATGATACCTCTCCTGGACTGAGTTACAGTAACCCTACAGAGATGATACACCTCTCCTGACTGAGTTACAGTAACCCTACAGAGATGATACACCTCTCCTGGACTGAGTTACAGTAACCCTACAGAGATGATACACCTCTCCTGGACTGAGTGACAGTAACCCTACAGAGATGATACACCTCTCCTGGACTGAGTGACATTAACCCTACAGAGATGATACACCTCTCCTGACTGAGTTACAGTAACCCTACAGAGATGATACACCTCTCCTGGACTGAGTTACAGTAACCCTACAGAGATGATACACCTCTCCTGGACTGAGTTACAGTAACCCAACAGAGATGATACACCTCTCCTGGACTGAGTTACAGTAACCCTACAGAGATGATACACCTCTCCTGGACTGAGTTACAGTAACCCTACAGAGATGATACACCTCTCCTGGACTGAGTTACAGTAACCCTACAGAGATGATACACCTCTCCTGGACTGAGTGACAGTAACCCTACAGAGATGATACACCTCTCCTGGACTGAGTTACAGTAACCCTACAGAGATGATACACCTCTCCTGGACTGAGTGACAGTAACCCTACAGAGATGATACACCTCTCCTGGACTGAGTTACAGTAACCCTACAGAGATGATACACCTCTCCTGGACTGAGTTACAGTAACCCTACAGAGATGATACACCTCTCCTGGACTGAGTTACAGTAACCCTACAGAGATGATACACCTCTCCTGGACTGAGTGACAGTAACCCTACAGAGATGATACACCTCTCCTGGACTGAGTGACAGTAACCCTACAGAGATGATACACCTCTCCTGGACTGAGTTACAGTAACCCTACAGAGATGATACACCTCTCCTGGACTGAGTGACAGTAACCCTACAGAGATGATACACCTCTCCTGGACTGAGTTACAGTAACCCTACAGAGATGATACACCTCTCCTGGACTGAGTGACAGTAACCCTACAGAGATGATACACCTCTCCTGGACTGAGTTACAGTAACCCTACAGAGATGATACACCTCTCCTGGACTGAGTTACAGTAACCCTACAGAGATGATACACCTCTCCTGGACTGAGTGACAGTAACCCTACAGAGATGATACACCTCTCCTGGACTGAGTTACAGTAACCCTACAGAGATGATACACCTCTCCTGGACTGAGTTACAGTAACCCTACAGAGATGATACACCTCTCCTGGACTGAGTGACAGTAACCCTACAGAGATGATACACCTCTCCTGGACTGAGTTACAGTAACCCTACAGAGATGATACACCTCTCCTGGACTGAGTTACAGTAACCCTACAGAGATGATACACCTCTCCTGGACTGAGTGACAGTAACCCTACAGAGATGATACACCTCTCCTGGACTGAGTGACAGTAACCCTACAGAGATGATACACCTCTCCTGGACTGAGTTACAGTAACCCTACAGAGATGATACACCTCTCCTGGACTGAGTTACAGTAACCCTACAGAGATGATACACCTCTCCTGGACTGAGTTACAGTAACCCTACAGAGATGATACACCTCTCCTGGACTGAGTGACAGTAACCCTGCAGAGATGATACACCTCTCCTGGACTGAGTTACAGTAACCCTACAGAGATGATACACCTCTCCTGGACTGAGTTACAGTAACCCTACAGAGATGATACACCTCTCCTGGACTGAGTTACAGTAACCCTACAGAGATGATACACCTCTCCTGGACTGAGTTACAGTAACCCTACAGAGATGATACACCTCTCCTGGACTGAGTTACAGTAACCCTACAGAGATGATACACCTCTCCTGGACTGAGTGACAGTAACCCTACAGAGATGATACACCTCTCCTGGACTGAGTTACAGTAACCCTACAGAGATGATACACCTCTCCTGGACTGAGTTACAGTAACCCTACAGAGATGATACACCTCTCCTGGACTGAGTGACAGTAACCCTACAGAGATGATACACCTCTCCTGGACTGAGTTACAGTAACCCTACAGAGATGATACACCTCTCCTGGACTGAGTTACAGTAACCCTGCAGAGATGATACACCTCTCCTGGACTGAGTTACAGTAACCCTACAGAGATGATACACCTCTCCTGGACTGAGTTACAGTAACCCTACAGAGATGATCTCTCCTGGACTGAGTTACAGTAACCCTACAGAGATGATACACTCTCCTGGACTGAGTTACAGTAACCCTACAGAGATGATACACCTCTCCTGGACTGAGTTACAGTAACCCTACAGAGATGATACACTCTCCTGGACTGAGTTACAGTAACCCTACAGAGATGATACACCTCTCCTGGACTGAGTTACAGTAACCCTACAGAGATGATACACCTCTCCTGGACTGAGTTACAGTAACCCTACAGAGATGATACACCTCTCCTGGACTGAGTTACAGTAACCCTACAGAGATGATACACCTCTCCTGGACTGAGTTACAGTAACCCTACAGAGATGATACACCTCTCCTGGACTGAGTTACAGTAACCCTACAGAGATGATACACCTCTCCTGGACTGAGTTACAGTAACCCTACAGAGATGATACACCTCTCCTGGACTGAGTTACAGTAACCCTACAGAGATGATACACCTCTCCTGGACTGAGTTACAGTAACCCTACAGAGATGATACACCTCTCCTGGACTGAGTTACAGTAACCCTACAGAGATGATACACCTCTCCTGGACTGAGTTACAGTAACCCTACAGAGATGATACACCTCTCCTGGACTGAGTTACAGTAACCCTACAGAGATGATACACCTCTCCTGGACTGAGTTACAGTAACCCTACAGAGATGATACACCTCTCCTGGACTGAGTGACAGTAACCCTACAGAGATGATACACCTCTCCTGGACTGAGTTACAGTAACCCTACAGAGATGATACACCTCTCCTGGACTGAGTTACAGTAACCCTACAGAGATGATACACCTCTCCTGGACTGAGTTACAGTAACCCTACAGAGATGATACACCTCTCCTGGACTGAGTGACAGTAACCCTACAGAGATGATACACCTCTCCTGGACTGAGTTACAGTAACCCTACAGAGATGATACACCTCTCCTGGACTGAGTGACAGTAACCCTAAGGAGATTTTTCACAACACTTGAACTGAACTGGTGGAGACTGTTGCTCCAGACATGGTTGTTGTCAAGCCACTCTGACTCAATCTGCTTGTTATTGTCCCATGGTCCCAAAGCCTGACATCACCTCATGTTGTTGTTAAGGACGTCAGTTGAGATGCTCTGTAGTGTGAGGTAATAGTGTGAGGTGAATACATTTACATTTACATTTAAGTCTAATCCAGAGCGCCACCTTCTGACATCCAGTGGAACAGCCACTTTACAATAGTGCATCTAAATCATTTAAGGGGGGGGGGGGCATGTCTAACACTGTTCCTCATTCAGGACCTTCATCAGGACCTTCGTTAGCTGAATCGGATATGTTCAGGTGTGGGGCGGCAGGTAGCCTAGTGGTTAGAGCGTTGGGCCAGTAACCCAAAGGTTGATAGATCAAATCCCTGAGCTGACAAGGTACAAATCTGTCGTTCTTCCCCTGAACAAGGGGCAGAACGACAGTACCTAGACCAGTTAACACTGTTCCTAGACCAGTTAACTAGACCAGTTAACCCACTGTTCCTAGACCAGTTAACCCACTGTTCCTAGACCAGTTAATCCACTGTTCCTAGACCGTCATTGTAAACAAGTTTTTGTTCTTAACTGACTTGCCTAGTTAAATAAAGGTTAAATAAAGGTGGAGCAAAAGCCTGCACACCCAGTAACTCTCCAGGACGGAAGGGAGCTGCCCTCGATCTAAACTGACCTTTGAACTGACTGGAGCAGGCTGATAGAAACACAACTGTGACAGACAGACAGACAGACATAATAAGATACAGACAGATAGACAGATAGACAGACAGACAGACAGAATAAGACAGGCAGACAGACAGACAGACAGACAGACAGAATAAGACAGACAGACAGACAGACAGACAGACAGACAGACAGACAGACAGACAGACAGACAGAATAAGACAGGCAGACAGACAGACAGACAGACAGAATAAGACAGACAGACAGACAGAATAAGACAGGCAGACAGACAGACAGAATAAGACAGGCAGACAGACAGACAGACAGACAGACAGACAGTCAGACAGACAGACAGAATAAGACAGACAGACAGTCAGACAGACAGACAGAGAAACAGGCAGACAGGCAGACAGACAGACAGAGAGACAGACAGACAGAGAGACAGACAGTCAGACAGACAGACAGTCAGATAGACAGACAGATAGTAAGACGGAGAGACAGACACAGAGACAGACCTGACGTCTTGTTTAGAATATAGCATAGCTGAGGCACAGCCTCTCAGCTCAGATTACATGAAAGAAATCATGTCACCCCCAAAGAACAAAAAATACATGTGGTATGAATAGTGAATGACCTATATACCATTGAAATGTATTTGAATGGCTCAAGCAGGTCTGTTTGAGGAGAGTCATGCTGCTGTGCTTCCATAGCTGTAGCAGTCAGTATGTGGTTCCAGGAACACGCCCTGTTTCAGCTGGACGCTGCTCTGACTGTCTGTCCAACACCACATCCGCATTTCACAAGTCACTCCCTTAAAATAGTTCTACACTGCTGGGAAAATGTGCCTGGGACATTTTCAGTATTTCATTTCTCTCTCTCTCTCTCTCTCTCTCTCTCTCTCTCTCTCTCTCTCTCTCTCTCTAGTTCTCTCTCTCTCTCTCGCTCTCTCTCTCTCTCTCTCTCTCTCTCTCTCTCTCTCTCTTCTAGTTTCTTGACTCTTTGGAACTCTTCTCTCTGTCTAGTCGTTGTGGTTTGGTCTCTCTCTCCCCTCTCTACTGTAGCTCTCTCTCTGACTCTCTCATCTCTCCTCTCTAATCTCTCTCTCCCTCTCTAAATCTCCCTCTCTCTCTCCTGTCTCCCTGTTCCCGGGACAGGTCTCTCTTTGTTTCTTGACCTTTGGAACATTCTTCTGTCCAGTCGTTGTGGTTTGGTTCTCCTCATACTGTAGCTCGGACAGGACAGGTACGTATGACCATCATCATCCTCTGTAATGGTTTACTGTAAATACTCATCTCAGTCCTGTGTTTTCACGGGACAGGTCTACAATACAGGTACAATACAGGTCCAGTCCTGTGTGTTCACAGGACAGGTCTACAATACAGGTACAATACATGTCCAGTCCTGTGTGTTCACAGGACAGGTCTACAATACAGGTACAATACAGGTCAAGTCCTGTGTGTTCACGGGACAGGTCTACAATACAGGTCCAGTCCTGTGTGTTCACGGGACAGGTCTACAATACAGGTACAATACAGGTAAAGTCCTGTGTGTTCACGGGACAGGTCTACAATACAGGTCCAGTCTTGTGTGTTGACAGGCCAGGTCTACAATACAGGTCCAGTCCTGTGTGTTCACAGGACAGGTCTACAATACAGGTCCAGTCCTGTGTTTTCACGGGACAGGTCTACAATACAGGTACAGTCCTGTGTGTTCACAGGACAGGTCTACAATACAGGTACAGTCCTGTGTGTTCACGGGACAGGTCTACAATACAGGTACAGTCCTGTGTGTTCACAGGACAGGTCTACAATACAGGTACAGTCCTGTGTGTTCACAGGACAGGTCTACAATACAGGTACAGTCCTGTGTGTTCACGGGACAGGTCTACAATACAGGTCCAGTCCTGTGTGTTCACAGGACAGGTCTACAATACAGGTCCAGTCCTGTGTGTTCACGGGACAGGTCTACAATACAGGTACAGTCCTGTGTGTTCACGGGACAGGTCTACAATACAGGTACAGTCCTGTGTGTTCACGGGACAGGTCTACAATACAGGTACAATACAGGTCCAGTCCTGTGTGTTCACAGGACAGGTCTACAATACAGGTACAATACAGGTTCAGTCCTGTGTGTTCACAGGACAGGTCTTACAGGTCCAGTCCTGTGTGTTCACAGGACAGGTCTACAATACAGGTCCAGTCCTGTGTGTTCACGGGACAGGTCTACAATACAGGTACAATACAGGTCCAGTCCTGTGTGTTCACGGGACAGGTCTACAATACAGGTACAATACAGGTCCAGTCCTGTGTTTTCACGGGACAGGTCTACAATACAGGTCCAGTCCTGTGTGTTCACGGGACAGGTCTACAATACAGGTACAATACAGGTCCAGTCCTGTGTGTTCACGGGACAGGTCTACAATACAGGTACAATACAGGTCCAGTCCTGTGTGTTCACGGGACAGGTCTACAATACAGGTACAGTCCTGTGTGTTCACAGGACAGGTCTACAATACAGGTACAATACAGGTCCAGTCCTGTGTTCTCACGGGACAGGTCTACAATACAGGTACAGTCCTGTGTGTTCACGGGACAGGTCTACAATACAGGTACAGTCCTGTGTGTTCACGGGACAGGTCTACAATACAGGTCCAGTCCTGTGTGTTCACAGGACAGGTCTACAATACAGGTCCAGTCCTGTGTTTTCACGGGACAGGTCTACAATACAGCTACAGTCCTGTGTGTTCACAGGACAGGTCTACAATACAGCTACAGTCCTGTGTGTTCACAGGACAGGTCTACAATACAGGTACAGTCCTGTGTTTTCACGGGACAGGTCTACAATACAGGTCAGTCCTGTGTGTTCACAGGACAGGTCTACAATACAGGTCCAGTCCTGTGTGTTCACAGGACAGGTCTACAATACAGGTACAGTCCTGTGTTTTCACAGGACAGGTCTACAATACAGGTCCAGTCCTGTGTTTTCACGGGACAGGTCTACAATACAGGTACAGTCCTGTGTGTTCACAGGACAGGTCTACAATACAGGTCCAGTCCTGTGTGTTCACAGGACAGGTCTACAATACAGGTCCAGTCCTGTGTTTTCACGGGACAGGTCTACAATACAGGTCCAGTCCTGTGTTTTCACGGGACAGGTCTACAATACAGGTCCAGTCCTGTGTGTTCACAGGACAGGTCTACAATACAGGTCCAGTCCTGTGTTTTCACAGGACAGGTCTACAATACAGGTCCAGTCCTGTGTGTTCACAGGACAGGTCTACAATACAGGTCCAGTCCTGTGTGTTCAGACCTGTGGTTGTACAGTAGCCTATAGGTTAAAGCACTAATGATCTCCTCATCTCAGGCCTACGTTCAGGACACTAGGACATTCTGTATGTGTAGGTTCAGTTTGTGTTCGTCCATGAACAGGATCCTAAACGTTAAGGCTGAAGGACCACGTTGTGGTGTTCAGTTTGTGTTCGTCCATGTCCAGGATCCTAAACGTTAAGGCTGAAGGACCACGTTGTGGTGTTCAGTTTGTGTTCGTCCATGTCCAGGATCCTAAACGTTACAGCTGAAGGACCACGTTGTGGTGTTCAGTTTGTGTTCGTCCATGTCCAGGATCCTAAACGTTAAGGCTGAAGGACCACGTTGTGGTGTTCAGTTTGTGTTCGTCCATGTCCAGGATCCTAAACGTTACAGCTGAAGGACCACGTTGTGGTGTTCAGTTTGTGTTCGTCCATGTCCAGGATCCTAAACGTTACAGCTGAAGGACCACGTTGTGGTGTTCAGTTTGTGTTTGTCCATGTCCAGGATCCTAAACGTTACAGCTGAAGGACCACGTTGTGGTGTTCAGTTTGTGTTCGTCCATGTCCAGGATCCTAAACGTTACAGCTGAAGGACCACGTTGTGTTTTACTGTTACATCCGTTGTAACCCAACCCTGTTTATATGGGCCTCGACTGTGTCTGCCATGTCCTTTCCCACTCATCAGTCTGCATGGAAGGTGGCTGTTAGGTCAACCCTGAGGCTGGCTGGATCTCCAGGCCTGGGAAACGGCTCCCTGAGGCTGGCTGGATCTCCAGGCCTGGGAAACGGCTCCCTGAGGCTGGCTGGATCTCCAGGCCTGTGAAACGACTCCCTGGGGCCGGCTGGATCTCCAGGCCTGGGAAACGACTCCCTGGGGCCGGCTGGATCTCCAGGCCTGGGAAACGGCTCCCTGAGGCTGGCTGGATCTCCAGGCCTGGGAAACGGCTCCCTGAGGCTGGAATGGAGGTGGGGTGGGAGCCTGAGGGAGTGATGGAATGTGAGGTGGAGGGTGGGAGTGAGGGAGTGATGGAATGTGAGGTGGAGGGTGGGAGTGAGGGAGTGATGGAATGTGAGGTGGAGGGTGGGAGTGAGGGAGTGATGGAATGTGAGGTGGAGGGTGGGAGTGAGGGAATGTGAGTTGGAGGGTGGGAGTGAGGGAATGTGAGGTGGAGGGTGGGAGTGAGGGAATGTGAGGTGGAGGGTGGGAGTGAGGGAATGTGTGGTGGAGGGTGGGCGTGAGGGAGGGTGAGGTGGAGGGTGGGAGTGAGGGAGGGAGGGTGAGGTGGAGGGTGGGAGTGAGGGAGGGAGGGTGAGGTGGAGGGTGGGAGTGAGGGAGGGAGGGTGAGGTGGAGGGTGGGAGTGAGGGCAACATGCCCAGAAAAGTAGAAAACCACATAACACTCACTTTCCAGGCAGGCTCGTTCCAACTGTCATTATCAACCATAGGCCTTGGCTAGACGGCCTTGTATAACAATGTAATTGATACAATGTGTTTTGTGTGTGTGTGTGTGTGTGTGTGTGTGTGTGTGTGTGTGTGTGTGTGTGTGTGTGTGTGTGTGTGTGTGTGTGTGTGTGTGTGTGTGTGTGTGTGTGTGTGTGTGTGTGTGTGCATAAACTCAGCAAAAAAATAAACGTCCTCTCACTGTCAACTGCGTTTATTTTCAGCAAACTTAACATGTGTAAATATTTGTATGAACATAACAAGATTCAACAACTAAGACATAAAATGAACAAGTTCCACAGACATGTGACTAACAGAAATTGAATAATGTGTCCCTGAACAAAGGCGGGGTCAAAATCAAGAGTAACAGTCAGTATCTGGTGTGGCCACCAGCTACATTAAGTACTGCAGTGCATCTCCTCCTCATGGACTGCACCAGATATGCCAGTTCTTGCTGTGAGATGTTACCCCACTCTTCCACCAAGGCACCTGCAGGTTCCCGGACATTTCTGGGGGGAATGGCCCTAGCCCTCACCCTCCAATTCAACAGGTCCCAGATGTGCTCAATGGGATTGAGATCCGGGCTCTTCGCCATGGCCATGGCAGAACACTGACATTCCTGTCTGTCAGGAAATTACGCACAGAACGAGTAGTATGGCTGGTGGCATTGTCATGCTGGAGGGTCATGTCAGGATGAGCCTGCAGGAAGGGTACCACATGAGGGAGGATAATGTCTTCCCTATAACGCACAGCATTGAGATTGCCTGCAATGACAACAAGCTCAGTCCGATGATGCCGTGACACACCGCCCCAAACCATGACGGACCCTCCACCTCCAAATCGATCCCGCTCCAGAGTACAGGCCTCAGTGTAACGTTCATTCCTTCGACAATAAACGCGAATCCGACCATCACCCCTGGTGAGACAAAACCGCGACTCGTCAGTGAAGAGCACTTTTTGCCAGTCCTGTCTGGTTCAGCGACGGTAGGTTTGTGCCCATAGGCGACTTTGTTGCCAGTGATGTCTGGTGAGGACCTGCCTTACAACAGGCCTACAAGCCCTCAGTCCAGCCTCTCTCAGCCTATTGTGGACAGTCTGAGCACTGATGGAGGGATTGTGCGTTCCTGGTGTAACTTGGGCAGTTGTTGTTGCCATCCTGTACCTGTCCCGCAGGTGTGATGTTCGGATGTACCAATCCTGTGCAGGTGTTGTTACACATGGTCTGCCACTGCGAAGACTATCAGCTGTCCATCCTGTCTCCCTGTAGAGCTGTCTTAGGCGTCTCACAGTACGGACATTGCAATTCATTGCCCTGGCCACATCTGCAGGCCTCATGCCTCCTTGCAGCAGGCCTAAGGCACGTTCATGCAGATGAGCAGGGTCCCTGGGCATCTTTCTTTTGGTGTTTTTCAGAGTCAGTAGAAAGGCCTCTTTAGTGTCCTAAGTTTTCAATAACTGGGACCTTAATTGCCTATCGTCTTTAAGCTGTTAGTGTCTTAACGACCGTTCCACAGGTGCATGAGAAACAGTGTTTAAACCATTTAAAATGAGGATCTGTGAAGTTATTTGTATTTTTACGAATTATCTTTGAAAGACAGGGTCCTAAAAATGTGACGTTTCTTTTTTTGCTGAGTTTACATGGCTCTGTTCTGCTCTTTCCTAGATTTAGAGAACTGTGCCAGAGACTCTACTGGGTTGGCCATTTCTCTCTCTCTCTCTCTCTCTCTCTCTCTCTCTCTCTCTCTCTCTCTCTCTCGCACTTTCTCACGTTCACACTTTCTCACTTACAGTATACACCATTTTAGGCTTCACCAGTCAATAAATACTCTCTAAACATCTTGTTAATTGTCAGAATCAGGGAATCCTCCAGGTCAGACAGACAGTCCTCCTCACCATCAGGAGAAAACCCCACAGACAGTGTCATAGCAACAGATGGGTTGTGTTTGCGTTTGGCTGTAGCGCTGTGGGATACAAGCGGTGGTGTTACAGAGAGAGACATCAACAGACAGGGAAACTTGGTGTGTGTGTGTGTGTGTGTGTGTGCGCGCGCGTGTGTGTGTGTGTGTGTGTGTGTGTGTGTGTGTGTGTGTGTGTGTGTGTGTGTGTGTGTGTGTGTGTGTGTGTGTGTGTGTGTGTGTGTGTGTGTGTGTGTGTGTGTGTGTGTGTGTGTGTGTTTGTAGAGGCAAGCTGTGATCAGGTCAAGGGGGAGACTGTGGCCCCTTATTTTGTGGAGTGGGGGACAGAGAGAGGGGGGACAGAGAGAGAGGGGGACAGAGAGAGAGGGGGACAGAGAGAGAGGGGGGACAGAGAGAGAGGGACAGAGAGGGGGACAGAGAGAGGGGGACAGAGAGAGAGGGGGGGACAGAGAGAGAGGGGGACAGAGAGAGGGGGACAGAGAGTGGGGGACAGAGAGAGAGGGGGACAGAGAGTGGGGGACAGAGAGAGAGGGGGACAGAGAGAGAGGGGGACAGAGAGAGAGGGGGGTACATTGAGTGGGCATCCAGTATTTATTTTCCATATCTATTTTTAGAGCCTTATAATAACAAACACATGCTTGGGAGCCTGCGGAACATTTAAAAGTAAATGTTGTGCACTTCTTTACCAATCAGACAATATACACTACTACCTGGATCGACCTTTCAGTTCCTAATTCTTTTGCAACTACTCCAAATTGCGTGTCAAGCTTTTTCCACTGCAGCTGCAAGAACAAAAACACCTTAAAACTGCAGAAGGCACAAAATGGAATCCATTTATTCTGGCCGTGTTCAGAATTCCATGATCAGAACTCTATGATCAGAATTCCATGACCAGAACACCATGATCAGAACTCTATGATCAGAACTTTGAGGTCCGAACTCCATGATCAGAACTCTGAGGTCAGAACTCCATGATCAGAACTCTGAGGTCAGAACTCTATGATCAGAACTCTGAGGTCAGAACTCCATGATCAGAACTCCGAGGTCGGAACTCCATGATCAGAACTCTGAGGTCGGAACTCCATGATCAGAACACTGAGGTCAGAACTCTATGATCAGAACTCTATGATCAGAACTCCATGATCAGAACTCCATGATCAGAATTCTATGATCAAAACTATGTGATCAGAACTCCATGATCAGAACTCCGTGATCAGAACTCCATGATCAGAACTCCATGATCAGAATTCTATGATCAAAACTCTGTGATCAGAACTCCGTGATCAGAACTCTGTGATCAGAACTCCATGATCAGAACTCTGTGATCAGAACTCCATGATCAGAACTCTGAGGTCGGAACTCCATGATCACAGGAAAAACTAGCTGGATGGTCGTTGTAGGCTATTTCCCTTCTGTTGCAAGTTATTCCGAATCAGCCAATAGGTCATCCACCCTATTCCCTACGTAGTGCACTACTGTTGACCAGAGCCCTATGAGCCACATCCTCTCACTAGATGTATTTACCCTGCTGGCCCTACTGTAGATGAACCCCTGTTGACCAGATCTCCAGTTCTAGTTAACTGCATCATATCAAGTTAACCCCGTAACTGAAAGTGCATGTGAGTTACCCCATGAGGAGAGGAGGGAGCCATGCACTAGCCTGGGCCATCTGGTGCGTTGCCATGCCCACCGTGAAGATGGCTACCCTGGATAAGATTTAGGTATTTATCTGTGTTGTTCTTAGAAGACAACAGAAACTATTTTCTCAGAACAATATCAATCTCTTTTGACCATGTTGATATATATTTTTTTTAAATTTTACCTTTATTTAACTAGGCAAGTCAGTTAAGAACAAATTCTTATTTTCAATGACGGCCTGGGAACAGTGGGTTAACTGCCTGTTCAAGGGCAGAACGACAGATTTGTACCTTGTCAGCTCGGGGGTTTGAACTCACAACCTTCCGGTTGCTAGTCCAATGCTCTGACCACTAGGCTACGCTGCCACCGCAATATATCAGGTCATATAGACATGAGACCCTTTGTGGTCTTTAAAATATTCTTTTCAGACATACTGTACGGTGAACTATCTCCTCTTTCTTAGGTCTTCCTACAGTATGACCAGTCTGGTAGACTGGGCTCTACTGGAGTCTGCCAGTATATCAATATTGGGACTGAGAAGGGGATTTGAGGTAAAGGAGATGATGGACATTTGGTATTAAACTAATACCCTGTTGTGCCATGTCTCAACTGTCATTGTTTGTCAGTCTCAGAGGTAATGGTTAAGGCTTACATTAAGACTACACCTTCTCAGTGACTCCTTCCACACACCTGTTGCCCACTTTGTTCTTAGCTAACAGAAAGCCCTGGTTGGTTTAAAACGTGTACTTAATGTGGCCAAGACTAAATACATGTTCTGTAGTTCTCTCCAGAATGTTCCAGATGGACATATTTATTCATTGGATGGTTCCCCCATTGATTGGGTTCCCATCTATAAATATCTGGGCATCTGTATTGAGGAAAACTATACCGATAAGCTAATTAAAAAGCTAAGATTGAAAGTGGGCTTCTGTTTTAGAAATAGATCTTACCCCTCCCTAAATAGCAGGAAGCAGATTGTACAGTCAACTTTCTTGCCAATTCTTGATTTATGGTGACACCATTTACCAGATTGCAGCAGCCACTAGTCTTAACCCTTTAGAGGCCGTCTACCGTAGTGTCATTTGTTTGATCCCTGGGGACAGATTTATACTGGCCACTGCGTCCTGTATCAACAGGTTGGCTGGTCCTCATTAAAGTCCCGTAGAACTATTCATTACTCCATTTTTGTTTTTCAAAGCCCTACCACACAAGCTTCCAACTACCCTAACTTTGTTGTTAAAGAATAAATAAAATATGAGATACCAAACTCGCCCACAGGGTTTTTTTTAACTCTTGAGGTTCCTCGGGTCTCTACCGAATGAGGTAAATCCTCTTTTAGTTTTAATGTACCTCGTTGCTGGAACCAACTGCAAAATACACTGTAATTGGATGCTCTGATGCAGCTTGGGTAATTTAAATATGGATTGGGGAACTACTTGCTGAGGAATGTGGCTGTTTTTCCTGATTGTTTGTTGTGCTGTATTTTAGTTCGTTTTTTGGTGATTTTGACTAGATTTTGTCTATGGATTGTATGAGCAGTGCTCCCTTGAGAAAGAGAACTTGGTCTCAATGGGGACTCAATTTTTAAATAAAGTAAAAACATTTTTTTTTAAATCAATACAAAAATGTGCCTACTTTTTGGCCAAACTGTACAGATGTAGGATTTTAATTTGAACCAATTTGCTACTGCAGGAAAATAATCCTGCAGCAACAGGGAATGTGAATTATTATGGATTATAATTAATGGACCATTTTTGTAAGGGTTGATACATTTTTCATTAGAGAAAATCAAGTCTGACTCTTCAAACTGGAAATTACAAACCTTACAAGGCTTTTTAAACCTAGAATACAGTTTGCATATCCTGCTGGGCAGGAAAATACTCAGCAACAAAAGAGCGGTCAATTTAAGATCCTTCATCTGTATCTATAGTGAACCTCCTGAAGTTGTCCAGCATTTTACCTTTGTTTAACTAGGCAAGTCAGTTAAGACCAAATTCTTATTTTCAATGACAGCCTTGTTCAGCTGCAGAATTACATATTTTTACCTTCTCAACTCAAGGATTTGATCTTTCAACATTTTGGTTACTAGTCCAACCCTCTAACCACTAGCATACCCTGCCACCCCAGTATAGTGGATCTCCTACAGTAGTCCAGTATTACCTCCAGTATAGTGAATCTCCTACAGTAGTCCAGTATTACCTCCAGTATAGTGAATCTCCTACAGTAGTCCAGGTATTATCTACAGTATAGTGAATCTCCTACAGCTGTGTTGGAGGGACCAGGGCCCACTGTCAGCAGTGTTGGAGGGACCAGGGCTCACTATCAGCAGTGTTGGAGGTACCAGGGCTCACTGTCAGCAGTGTTGGAGGGACCAGGGCTCACTGTCAGCAGTGTTGGAGGGACCAGGGCTCACTGTCAGCAGTGTTGGAGGGACCAGGGCTCACTGTCAGCAGTGTTGGAGGGACCAGGGCTCACTGTCAGTAGTGTTGGAGGGACCAGGGCTCACTGTCAGCAGTGTAGGAGGGATCAGGGCCCACTGTCAGCAGTGTTGGATGGACCAGGGCTCACTGTCAGCAGTGTTGGAGGGAACAGGGCTCACTGTCAGCTGTGTTGGAGGGACCAGGGCTCACTGTCAGCAGTGTTGGAGGGACCAGGGCTCACTGTCAGCAGTGTAGGAGGGAACAGGGCTCACTGTCAGCTGTGTTAGAGGGACCAGGGCCCACTGTCAGCAGTGTTGGAGGGAACAGGGCTCACTGTCAGCAGTGTTGGAGGGACCAGGGCTCACTGTCAGCAGTGTTGGAGGGACCAGGGCTCACTGTCAGCAGTGTTGGAGGGACCAGAGCTCACTGTCAGCAGTGTTGGAGGGACCAGGGCTCACTGTCAGCAATGTTGGAGGGACCAGGGCTCACTGTCAGCAGTGTTGGAGGGACCAGGGCTCACTGTCAGCAGTGTAGGAGGTACCAGGGCTCACTGTCAGCAGTGTTAGAGGGACCAGGGCTCACTGTCAGCAGTGTTGGAGGGAACAGGGCTCACTGTCAGCAGTGTTGGAGGTACCAGGGCTCACTGTCAGCAGTGTTGGAGGGACCAGGGCTCACTGTCAGCGGTGTTGGAGGTACCAGGGCTCACTGTCAGCAGTGTTGGAGGGACCAGGGCTCACTGTCAGTGGTGTTGGAGGGACCAGGGCTCACTGTCAGCAGTGTTGGAGGGAACAGGGCTCACTGTCAGCAGTGTTAGAGGGACCAGGGCTCACTGTCAGCAGTGTTGGAGGGACCAGGGCTCACTGTCAGCAGTGTTGGAGGGACCAGGGCTCACTGTCAGCGGTGTTGGAGGGACCAGGGCTCACTGTCAGCAGTGTAGGAGGGACCAGGGCCTACTGTCAGCAGTGTTAGAGGGACCAGGGCTCACTGTCAGCAGTGTTGGAGGGACCAGGGCTCACTGTCAGCAGTGTTGGAGGGAACAGGGCTCACTGTCAGCAGTGTTGGAGGTACCAGGGCTCACTGTCAGCAGTGTTGGAGGTACCAGGGCTCACTGTCAGCAGTGTTGGAGGTACCAGGGCTCACTGTCAGCAGTGTTGGAGGGACCAGGGCTCACTGCCAGCTGTGCTGGAGGTACCAGGGCTCACTGTCAGCAGTGTTGGAGGGAACAGGGCTCACTGTCAGCAGTGTAGGAGGGATCAGGGCCCACTGTCAGCAGTGTTGGAGGGAACAGGGCTCACTGTCAGCAGTGTAGGAGGGATCAGGGCCCACTGTCAGCAGTGTAGGAGGGATCAGGGCCCACTGTCAGCAGTGTAGGAGGGATCAGGGCTCACTGTCAGCAGTGTAGGAGGGACCAGGGCCCACTGTCAGCTGTGTTAGAGGGACCAGGGCCCACTGTCAGCAGTGTAGGAGGGACCAGAGCCCACTGTCAGCAGTGTAGGAGGGATCAGGGCTCACTGTCAGCAGTGTAGGAGGGACCAGGGCTCACTGTCAGCAGTGTTGGAGGGACCAGGGCTCACTGTCAGCTGTGTTAGAGGGACCAGGGCCCACTGTCAGCTGTGTTAGAGGGACCAGGGCCCACTGTCAGCAGTGTAGGAGGGATCAGGGCCCACTGTCAGCAGTGTAGGAGGGACAGGGCCCACTGTCAGCAGTGTAGGAGGGATCAGGGCCCACTGTCAGCAGTGTTAGAGGGACCAGGGCCCACTGTCAGCAGTGTAGGAGGGATCAGGGCCCACTGTCAGCAGTGTAGGAGGGATCAGGGCCCACTGTCAGCAGTGTTGGAGGGATCAGGGCCCACTGTCAGCAGTGTTGGAGGGATCAGGGCCCACTGTCAGCAGTGTAGGAGGGATCAGGGCCCACTGTCAGCAGTGTAGGAGGGATCAGGGCCCACTGTCAGCAGTGTAGGAGGGATCAGGGCTCACTGTCAGCAGTGTAGGAGGGACCAGGGCCCACTGTCAGCAGTGTAGGAGGGATCAGGGTACTTGAGTAACCTTTATCAGACAGATCTGCTCTGTAAGCACCTTACCGTGTAGCAGAGACTGACCTAACTAATAACCCTAACCCTAACTAACTGGACTAGCGACCCTGGAAGGAAAGCGTCTAACCGATCCAACAAACGGATTACCTTCACGTGGTGTGTGTGGGATGTTAGAGGACCTGAATGAAGCCATCGTTAGTGGTGTTTGAATAGAAACAGATGAAAAGAATGGGCTTGGAACCTGTAACCCTGGCAATTTGACTGGTAAACTCCTTAATGTGTGTAGTTTTGTCCTTGAGCTGTTCTTGTCTATTGATGTTCTGTATTATATCATGTGTTGTGTGGACCCCAGGAAGAGCAGCTGCTGCTTTAGAAACAGATAATGGGGATCCCAATAAAAACACTCAATTATTATGGCTACACTTGCAGTGGATGTCTGGTATTGTGTCACAATCATTTCCATGGTAATGTAGAATGTTCATTCAAATGATGCTAACCGGTGTGGCTCAACTAATGGAATGCATTTTTTTGTAATGTCAGTTGAGTTGATTCAACAAATCAGAGCTCAGATTGGTGGGGTACACTTCCTGCTTTTACTTCCTGCTTTGCTCCTAGGTTACAAAAATACAGTTTAAGACAAGAGGATTCTAATATCCCATAACTCTTTGCACCACTATTCATTGAATGGGAGTGAATGGTACCGACACAGAAAGTTCTCCATCAAAGTGAAAAATGAACACAATCGTAGTGAATTTCAGCGAACTATTCAGGGAACAAAAAAGTGGAGTTGCTTTACCGTCATTCTATTCATCGAGACGTTTTACAAATGACCTGGATTTTCTGACCGTTGGTCACGTTTTCAATGCTAATCCTGTAGAGTCCAGTAACACCACTGGGCCAATGAATTTGTTTATTTTCTAACGCCTCCAAATTTCACCATGACTGCTTGTCTCAGAGCGTGACTCTGAGTATAGCTTCACACTGGGGGAATGTTGTCCCAGTGCCTTTGTTTGTCTCTGTGTGTGTGTGTGTGTGTGTGTGTGTGTGTGTGTGTGTGTGTGTGTGTGTGTGTGTGTGTGTGTGTGTGTGTGTGTGTGTGTGTGTGTGTGTGTGTGTGTGTGTGTCTGTGCGTGCGTGCCTGCGTGCGTGCGTGCGCGAGTGCGTGTGTGTGTGGAATGTTAGTTGACCAGTGGAGGCTGCGGAGGGAGGACGGCTCATGGTAACATCTGGAACGGTGCAGATGGAATGGAAAGCATGTGTTTGATGTGTTTGATACCATCCCACTGACTCCGCTCCAGGCATTACCACGAGCCCATCCTCCTCAATTAAGGTGCCACTGACCTCCTGTGTAGGGGACCTAGGGGTTGAACTAGCGTTAGCAAAGTTAGCTAGCTTTACCTGGTAGCATTGCAGTTGAGTGGACCCAAGCCAGTCTTGCCAGATAAATCCATTTAAGATAAATTAAGATGATCTTTATTGGTCCCGTAGACAAATATATTTGTCCGATACTTCAGCAGTACATTTTTGTTGTTACACAATGCAATACTATCTAATGGAATATGATATTGTACACCAGTGATTGACCTTACTGAAGCTAGCCTACAGTGCCCCATCATGACAAAGCAACATTTTTTTTTTGTTGCTAATTTACAACAACAAAAATAAAACAGAAATACCTTATTTACATAGGTATTCAGACCCTTTGCTATGAGAAGCTAAATTGAGCTCAGGTGCATCTTGTTTCCATTGATAATCCTTGAGATGTTTCTACAACTTGATTGTTGTCCACCTGTGGTAAATTCCATTGATTGGACATGATTTGGAAAGGCACACACCTGTCTATATAAAGTCCCACAGATGACAGTGCATGTCAGAGAAATAACCAAGCCATGAGGCTGAAGGAAATAGATAGAGCTCTGAGACAGGATTGTGTCGAGGCACAGATCTGAGGAAGGGTCCCTAAACATTTCTGCAGCATTGAAGGTCCCCAAACACAGTGGCCTCAATCATTCTTAAATGGAAGTAGCTTGGCACTACCAAGACCCTTCCTAGAGCTGGCCGCATGGCCAAATTGAGCAATTAGGGGAGAAGGGCCTTGGTCAGGGAGGTGACCATTGGGTTATTGGTCACCCTGACAGAGCTCTAGAGTTTCTCTGTGGAGATGGGAGAACCTTCCAGAAGGACAACCATCTCTGCAGCACTCCACCAATCAGGCCTTTATGGTAGAGTGGCCAGACAGAAGCCACTCCTCAGTAAAAGGCACATGACAGCCCGCTTGGAGTTTGCCAAAAGGCACCTAAAGGACTCTCAGACCATGAGAAACAAGATTGGTCTGATGAAACCAAGATTTAATTATTTGGCCTGAATACCAAGCGTCACGTCTGGAGGAAACCTGGCACCATCCCTACGGTGAAGCATGGTGGCACCATCCCTACGGTGAAGCATGGTGGCACCATCCCTACGGTGAAGCATGGTGGCACCATCCCTACGGTGAAGCATGGTGGCACCATCCCTACGGTGAAGCATGGTGGCACCATCCCTACGGTGAAGCATGGTGGCACCATCCCTACGGTGAAGCATGGTGGCACCATCCCTACGGTGAAGCATGGTGTGTGTGTCAGCATCATGCTATTTTCAGCGACATGGACTGGGAGACTAGTCAGGATCGAAGGACAGATGAACGGAGCAAAGTACAGAGAGATCCTTGATGAAAACCTGCTCCAGAGCGCTCAGAAGAATGGGAGAAACTCCCCAAATACAGGTGTGCTAAGCTTCTAGCGTCATACCCAAGAAGACTCAAGACTGTAATCGCTGGTGCTTCAACAAAGTACTGAGTAAAGTGTCTGAATACTTATGGAAATATGATATTTCAGCTGTTTATTTTTAATACATTTGCCCCCCCCCAAAAAACTGTTTTTTTGTTTGTCATTGTGGGGTATTGTGTGTAGATTGATGAGGGGGGGTTAAATTGTAGGATAAGGATGTAACGTAACAAAAAGTGGAAAAAGTCAAGGGATTTGAATACTTTCTACATGCACTGTACATCGTTATAGTACTTTACCTTTTGTTAATATACTCCATACTGTAAACCACCCCATCGTGCACTTTAAAGATGGCATCCAGGAGCAGTATCAAACGGAGGACTGTGTGCTACACTGCTACTGCTCATTAGCAGTCTTGTTCAATGGTGTTATTTCCAAGGCTGAGATAGAACAAGCTGTAATAAGGCTGAGATATAGAAGGAAGCAGAGATGCAAATTAATCCAATTTCTCTGTGGGCCAGTGAGAGGAGAGGAGAGGCGGCGGGCCCCGTGATTCCCTGTGTGTGTGTGTGTGTGTGTGTGTGTGTGTGTGTGTGTGTGTGTGTGTGTGTGTGTGTGTGTGTTAACATACCCGTGATAGCCGGTAATTAGCCTGCTATGTCACTATTGATCCTCTCACCATGTGGATCTTCTTGTCTTTCTTTCTTTCTCTCTCTCTCTCTCTCTCTCTCTCTCTCTCTCTCTCTCTCTCTCTCTCTCACCCAATCACTCACTCTCCCTCTCTATCTCTCAATCTTGCACCCGCTCTTTCTCTCGCTCGCTCTCTCTCTTCTCTATCTTCTCTCTCTTTCTCCCTCTCTCTTTCTCTTTCTCTCTGTCCCTCTCTCTCTCTCACTCACTCCATCTCCTGATCTGTCTGTCTGTCTGTCTGTCTGTCTGTCTGTCTGTCTGTCTGTCTGTCTGTCTGTCTGTCTGTCTGTCTGTCTGTCCATCTCCTGATCTGTCTGTCTGTCTGTCTGTCTGTCTGTCTGTCTGTCTGTCTGTCTGTCTGTCTGTCTGTCTGTCTGTCTCATAAAGCCCGTTCTCTTCCTCTCCTTCCTCCCTGGATGTTAAATGAAGTGTGTACCACTGCCAGGGATCCTCCACTCAGCCCCTCCCCTCTCCCTTGTTGTGTGTTTTCCTTGGTTAGATGAGCACCCTGACATGCCTGGTCCTGACAGCTCGGAGATGTTTCTGTAGCTAAGCTAACGCTAGGGAGGGAGGGGGACGTGTTATACATCATGGGGCTGAGGGGAGGAGACAGGAGGCTAGTTTGGACGCTCTGACTAATGCTTAGCCTTTAGCTCAGCAGGCTAACGCAGTCTTATTCGTACCTTTGTAAAACAAAGCAAGAAATCTCAGGACAGATTTTTTTTCTCCCGTTCCATGATCTAATAATTATCTTTACAGTTGAATAATAATTACAGTTGTAGGGAATTACAACGAACTGATTTATGATTTCCAGGGGACTCCCTCTCTCTCTCTCCCTCTCTCTCTCTCTGTCTCTCTCTCCCTCTCCCTCTCTCTGTTTGTCTCTCTCTCTGTCTCTCTCTCTCTTTCTCTCTCCCCCTATCTCCCTTTCTCTCTCCCCCTCTCTCTCCCCCTATCTCCCTTTCTCTCTCCTCCTCTCTCCCTCTCTCTCTCTCCCTCTCTCTCTCTCCCCCCCCCCTCTCTCCCTCTGTCTCCCTTTCTCCTCCTCTCTCTCTCTCTCTCCCTCTCTCTCTCTCCCCCTCTCTCTCTCCCTCTCTCCCTCTCTCTCTCTCTCCCTCCCTCTCTCCCTCTCTCTCCTCTCTCTCTCTCTCTCTCTCTCTCTCTCTCTCTCTCTCTCTCTCTCTCTCTCTCTCTCTCTCTCTCTCTCCCTCCCTCTCTCTCTCTCCCTCTCTCTCTCTCTCTCTCTCCATCTCTCTCCCTCACTCTCTCTCTCTCTCCCCCTCTCCCTCTCCCCTCTCTCTCTCCCTCTCTCTCTTTCTCATAGTGTTTGATACTCTGTAGATGACTTTGTGGAGGACATGTCCCTGCAGATGTTATGTGATTTACTGAATGAATCCTGTCATGTAAAGCTCAGCCTTGTGTTTTTCATGGATCAGAGACTAGTGATCCTGAAACTGATAGAGGTTGTTTTGGTTGTGTTTATCACTGTCACCATCTGTTGTTGTTGTTGTTGTCGTTGTGGTTGTCGATGACGATGTTGAATCTCGGCAGGCCAGGAAGGAGGATGTTCAGTAGGATGTCATACATTAGAGTTTCCTGTCCTACTTGGTTCCTAGGGTAGGTTACCTCCAGCCGCTCCACTTGTTAAATCTATTCTACAACTACCTGATTCAATGGATCAAGGGCTTGGTGATGAGTCGGCTAACTGAATTGACCATTTGAGCAGTTGAATTGACCAATTAACCAGCATTACTACTGGAATGGACCATCGAAGTGGAAGGCCTGGGGAAAGTGTACTCAAGGAGAGGATTGGGCCCATATCTGCTATGATACTGTATAAAGTAAAGGGTTGTTCAGGACAGTGCTAAGGGCATGGCTTCCCAGATACCACACTCTTCCCCCTCTCCCCCCTCCCCTCCTCCTCCCCCCTGGGGTGTCTGGTGTGTCAGTAAGCTAAAGCTCTCCATGGGAGAGGAGGCTCCTTTCTTTCTCCTGCTGACTGTAAATACATTTACAACAGACATGACCAGCTCATGGACCTCCCTGAGAAACATTGACAACAGACATGACCAGCTCATGGACCTCCCTGAGAAACATTGACAACAGACATGACCAGCTCATAGACCTCCCTGAGAAACATTGACAACAGACATGACCAGCTCATGGACCTCCCTGAGAAACATTGACAACAGACATGACCAGCTCATGGACCTCCCTGAGAAACATTTACAACAGACATGACCAGCTCATGGACCTCCCTGAGAAACATTTACAACAGACATGACCAGCTCATGGACCTCCCTGAGAAACATTGACAACAGACATGACCAGCTCATGGACCTCCCTGAGAAACATTTACAACAGACATGACCAGCTCATGGACCTCCCTGAGAAACATTGACAACAGACATGACCAGCTCATGGACCTCCCTGAGAAACATTGACAACAGACATGACCAGCTCATGGACCTCCCTGAGAAACATTGACAACAGACATGACCAGCTCATGGACCTCCCTGAGAAACATTGCTAGCTTCCTCCTCATCCTCAGATAGATACAAAAAAAAACATAATTATCTTTCTTTCTTCTTCTCTTTCTTCAGTCACTAATGAAACTAGCTGATAGGCAGAAACCTCAAACCTAAAAATGGGTGATGGGAGGAGTTAGTTTAGGATGAGAGCGTTTCACAAGATAAGCAATCTATTTTAGTTTTGGTCTAATTCTAAAAATTCTTTCCCAACGCTTGACGGCTAATGTCGTTTGCTTGTCCTTCCTCACAGTCCCAAACGGCACCCTATTCCCTATACAGTGCACTACTTTTGACCAGAGCCCCATGGGGAATAGGGTGCCGTTTGGGACAAAGGCCATGTAAGTCCAAAGAAGAGAATGGAAACGAACTAAAGCACGATCTGATTGGTTTATTCAATCAGTTGGAGGACGAGGTGAAATGCAGAGGACAGACATCAAGACCAAACAGGCCCTTCTTCTAAAAGCCTTTTAAAACATTCTGCAACAGAAAACTGAAATGAGCATTTCTTATTGGACAGGTCCAGGTAGTCCCAACCTGTTTCAGTTCAGATTTCTTCCATTTGGTGCCTAATGAACACGACCCTGCATTGTTACCTTGTTAGGACATGCCTCAACCTAGGCTAACAGTATGGTGTGTTGCTGCTAATCTGGTTTCCAGGCCTTACATCAGGAGAGGGCTACCCCTGTAAATCTGCAGATTACACGTAGGTGATTGAGTGTCCCGTTAAGATTATGTCTTAAGCACGCTAAAGGATTGGCCAGTGGCTCAAGCTAATTATGGCTGACCAGCGTGTACTAGCTCGGGTTGTTAACGCTCACTTGTTTTCCCATTCAGATTTATGGGAACGTGTTTTAGTTCAGGGAAAGTGAACTGGGTCTATTTTATGGACTCTTAACGGGTTAAGGCTTCATTACTAAAAAATCTCCACACTTTTGTCTACCTTTGTCTTAAAAGGAGACATAAAAGCTCTGGAATGGGGTATAGAGTAGACGAGGCTCCATAGCTGTATGGTTGTGTGTGTGATGGGGGGGGACTCTGTTACTGTCCGCCAATGATTTGCTAGGAAGGCAGAGCATTTGTCTCAAAGTGTGGTAGCAGCGTACAGAGGTCAGAGAGAGTCAATTTCACCATGACTGCTTGTCTCAGAGCGTGTTCCAGTGCCTTTGTTTGTCTCTGTGTGTGTGTGTGTGTGTGTGTGTGTGTGTGTGTGTGTGTGTGTGTGTGTGTGTGTGTGTGTGTGTGTGTGTGTGTGTGTGTGTGTGTGTGTAATGGGATAGGAACCTCCCTCTCATTGTCTTCAGTTGGTCACACGCATGCAAACACAGCCTTTGCGTGTGGTTGTGGGGGCGTGGTGGGATGGTACTCAGAGGGCAGGGTGTGGTCAGAGGTTAGGGGTGTGGTCAGAGATTAGGTGTGGGCGGCAGAGGTCCTGGGAGCTGTAGGGAGCCTGTCAGAAGGGTGAGTGATGGGAAGAAGGAAGGAAGGAAGGAAGGAAGGAAGGGAGGAAGGAAGGAAGGAAGGAAGGAAGGAAGGAAGGAAGGAAGGAAGGAAGGAAGGAAGGAAGGAAGGAAGGAAGGAAGGAAGG
>NC_088218.1:3506147-3516147 GCF_036934945.1 Oncorhynchus masou masou | reverse complement strand
CATTACTACTACTATTACTACTACTACTACTACTACTACTATTACTACTACTACTACTGCTATTACTACTGCTTCTACTATTACTATTTCTACTACTACTACTACTACCACCATCATCATTACTACTACTACTGCTATTACTACTGCTTCTACTATTACTATTTCTACTACTACTACTACTACCACCATCATCATTACTACTACTACTGCTTCTACTATTACTATTGCTACTACTGCTTCTTCTACTACTACTACTACTACTACTACTATCATCATCATTACTACTACTACCATCATCATTACTACTACTACTACTACTACCATCGTCATTACCACCACTACTGCTTCTTCTACTACTACTACTACCATCATCATTACTACTACTACTACTACTACTACTACTTCTACTATTACTACTACTACCATCATCATTATCATCATCATTACTACTACTACTACTGCTACTACTTCTACTACTACTACTACCACTGCTATTACTACTACTGCTACTACCACTACCACTACTACTACTACTACCATCATCATCATTACTACTACTACCATCATCATTACTACTACTACTACTACTACCATCATCATTACTATTACTACTACTACTACTATTACTACTACTACTACTGCTACTACTACCACTACTACTACTACCACTACTACTACTACTGCTACTACTACTACTACTACTACTACTTCCACTACTACTACTACTGCTACTACCACTACCACTACAGTACTGTTCTCATTGGCACTCTCTGTGTCTTCTAGCAATGACTGCTTCTGGAGATTGGTTGAAGAACAGAGAGGCATGAGTGTGGTCTTCTGGGTAGAGACTGAGGAGGAGAAGAGACAACGAGATCATCTTGCTTGGCTTCACCGCGATCAGGGGACGACTGACTGAACCCTAGCGGGGTTGGGGCTGGAGAAGGGAAGAGGAGGAGAAGGAGTGGAAAGGAGTAGATGAGAGGAGTCGAGGACAGAGGAAAGGAGAGGCGAGGAGAGGACGGTTAGAATCAGAGAACAGAGCTGTATTTATTAAGTAACCTAGAGATGAACAGCAACAAGGGAATAAATGAATGTACTGATGTATTTGATGTGGATTCAGGTCAAAGAGACAGAGAAGATAGATAGAGAGAGATATAGAAAGAACGAGAAGATAGAGAGAGAGAGAACTGAGGAGCAGAGTGCTCAGAAAGAACATGGAGTGAAAATGCGAAAAGAGAAACAGGGAAAGAGAGAGAGAGGATATAGATACAGAGAAAGCTGATAGAGATACAGAGAGAGATGATAGAGATACAGAGAGGATATAGATACAGAGAAAGCTGATAGAGATACAGAGAGGATATAGATACAGAGAGAGATGATAGAGATACAGAGAGGATATAGATACAGAGAAAGCTGATAGAGATAGAGATACAGAGAGGATATAGATACAGAGAGAGATGATAGAGATACAGAGAGGATATAGATACAGAGATGATAGAGATACAGAGAGGGATGATAGAGATACAGAGAGGGATGATAGAGATACAGAGAGGGATGATAGAGATACAGAGAGGGATGATAGAGATACAGAGAGGATAGAGATACAGAGAGAGATGATAGAGATACAGAGAGGGAGGATAGAGATACAGAGAGGGATGATATAGATACAGAGAGAGATGATAGAGATACAGAGAGAATATAGATACAGAGAGAGAGGATATAGATACAGAGAGGATATAGATACAGAGAGAGATATATAGATACAGAGAGGGATGATATAGATACAGAGAGAGATGATAGAGATACAGAGAGAATATAGATACAGAGAGAGGATATAGATACAGAGAGGATATAGATACAGAGAGGGATGATATAGATACAGAGAGATATGATATAGATACAGAGATGATATAGATACAGAGATAGATGATAGAGATACAGAGAGAGAGGATAGAGATAGAGAGAGAAAGGATAGAGATATATAGAGAGAAGATAGAGATACAGAGAGATATGATAGAGATACAGAGAGGGAGGATAGAGATACAGAGAGAGATGATAGAGATACAGAGAGGGAGGGAAGAAGAGAGAGAAAATACAAAGAAAGAGAAGAGAGAGAACAGAGAGAGAAAATACAAAGAAAGAGAGAAGAAGAGAGAGAACAGAGGAGCAGAGTGCTCAGAAAACACAGAGAGAGAAAATACAAAGAGAGAGAGGGAAAGAGAGAGATAAGGAGTGTGATGAGGAGGAGGTTTGAGGTTCATATAGGAAAGAGAAAGAGAGAGAGAGAGTCATCCTCACTGTCACATCGATAAGACAACGCCAGTACACTCTCACTGGAATGGGCCACGCGTGGCTCTCTCTCCCTCCCTTTTCCTCTCTCCTCTCTCTCTCTCTTCTCTCTCTTTTCTCTCTTCTTGTTATCAAAACCAAAGAACTGAGAATCAGTCTGAATATATGACTAAGATACTAACACCTCTAAATAACATTAGGCAGTATGATATTATATTAGTATATGATATTACATTAGTATATTACATTAGTATATGATTCTATGCTGTAAAATCCTTTAATAAAGTACTAAAGTCGTTTTTTGGGGTATCTGTACTTTATTTTACTATTTATTTATTTATTTACTATTTATTTTACATTTTCCCTGACACCTAAAGTACTCGTTACATGTTGAATGTTTAGTAGGACAGGAGAATAGTCCAATTCACACACTTATCAAGAGAACATCCCTGGCCATCCCTACTGCCTCTGATCTGGAGGACTCACTAAACAGAGAACATCCCTGGTCATCCCTACTGCCTCTGATCTGGTAGACTCACTAAACTGAGAACATCCCTGGTCATCTCTACTGCTTCTGATCTGGAGGACTCACTAAACAGAGAACATCCCTGGTCATTCCTACTACCTCTGATCTGGCGGACTCACTAAACAGAGAACATCCCTGGTCATCTCTACTGCCTCTGATCTGGCAGACTCACTAAACAGAGAACATCCCTGGTCATCTCTACTGCCTCTGATCTGGTAGACTCACTAAACAGAGAACATCCCTGGTCATCTCTACTGCCTCTGATCTGGTAGACTCACTAAACAGAGAACATCCCTGGTCATCTCTACTGCCTCTGATCTGGTGGACTCACTAAACAGAGAACATCCCTGGTCATCTCTACTGCCTCTGATCTGGCAGACTCACTAAACAGAGAACATCCCTGGTCATCTCTACTGCCTCTGATCTGGTGGACTCTCTGAACAGAGAACATCCCTGGTCATCTCTACTGCCTCTGATCTGGCAGACTCACTAAACAGAGAACATCCCTGGTCATCTCTACAGCCTCTGATCTGGCAGACTCACTAAACACAAATGCTTTGTTTATAAATTATGTTTATAAAAGCGTGTCCCGGGCTATCCGTAAATTACAAAAACAAGAATGGTGCAATGTGGTTTGCTTAATCTAAGGAATTTGAAATTATTTTACTTTTACTTTTGATACTGAAGTTTATTTAAAACCAAATACCTTTACACTTTTACTCCAGTGGGATTTTACTGGGTGACTTTCACTTTCACTTTCTATTAAGGTATCCTAACTTTTTCTCAAGTATGACAATTGGGTACACCACTGTGTGTGTGTGTGTGTGTGTGTGTGTGTGTGTGTGTGTGTGTGTGTGTGTGTGTGTGTGTGTGTGTGTGTGTGTGTGTGTGTGTGTGTGTGTGTGTGTGTGTGTGTGTGTGTGTGTGTGTGTGTACTGTGTGTATACTGTGTCTGATGAGGGTGTTTTAATCAAGTGAAATGTGCTGCTGGACATTGGGTTTAAGGCCCTATGATTTGGTTAACCTAGTTCCCCTCTCCCTGTTCCTTATTAAGCTCTTAAGCCCATATTGACTGAACTGAGTACAGAACTCTTGGAGGACTAGGAGATAGAAATAGAACGTATTCAAAATACATTCTAAATTCCACAATGACATCACAGGACAGGAGCACACATAGAATAACTGAATAACTAGAAGAGATATTCCTGTGGTCTAAGGGGCTTTTTCCTGTTCTAGTAGTAAATATATTTCTATGGGAGCCCCCCTATGCTTAATGGCCCATGGTTGCAAGGGGTCATGGGAAGAAATTGAGGAAAGACACACAGAACACAGAACAGAGAATGGTGTCTGAGGGAATCTCCTCTCCTCCTCTCTTCACATGTTCTCTACTCAGTAATGCCCAAACAGAGCGGTCAGCAGCAACTCCACACAATGACCTAATAGGACAAACAGAGGGGGAATTGACCCAATAGGACAAAAAGAAGGGGAATTGACCCAATAGGACAAACAGAGGATGAATTGACCCAATAGGACAAACAGAGGGGGAATTGACCCAATAGGACAAACAGAAGGGGAATTGACCCAATAGGACAAACAGAAGGGGAATTGACCCAATAGGACAAACAGAAGGGGAATTGACCCAATAGGACAAACCGAAGGGGAATTGACCCAATAGGACAAACAGAAGGGGAATTGACCCAATAGGACAAACAGAAGGGGAATTGACCCAATAGGACAAACCGAAGGGGAATTGACCCAATAGGACAAACAGAAGGGGAATTGACCCAATAGGACAAACAGAAGGGGAATTGACCCAATAGGACAAACAGAGGGGGAATTGACCCAATAGGACAAACAGAGGATGAATTGTATGTCTAACCTACAGTATTTCTCCAGGCCATTCACCAGCACCACCAACTGTTATTCACCATCATGGGTTTTAAAGTCATGTGGTCAGACAGCTAAATAAAGGATAGATGGGGTTGGTCAGGAGGAGTGGTAGTGTAGAATAATATCCGAGATCCTTGGGAACTACCTACCCTAAACCCTAACCCTTATCCAACCACAACCTTAACCTTAACCGTTACATCTGCTCGTGCCACGTTCTCTACTGCTCATCCCGTCTCCTTGACCTGCCGCCACTCCCCCAGTACTCTCTCCCTCTCCCTCTCCCTCTGTCTGTGTGATTGTGTGGGCGGAGACAGGTGTGCCGGAGTCAGAGCAAATACCCACCAGCTGCAACCTGTTCCATAATCAAGACCTCTACAAATACTCAGTCCTGCCACTTCCACCCTGCCACACTGACAGATCGCAATCTCTGCTCAGTCAGTCTACGTCTCTAGCCATTTGTTACTGTTTAGATCCTGTTGTGCCTGTTTCCCTTGCCTGACACGGTTTACCTCTCCGCTACAGTTCTGCTCTGACTCTGGGCCCTGTCTCCAGTCCCACGTCTCGTCATCCTGCTACTCGGTCCTGGATTCCTCCGGACCTGCTTACCCTGTCCCAACCCCTCTCGCTCCAGCCTCAGCCTCCGGACCTGCTTACCCTGTCTCAACCCCTCTCGCTCCAGCCTCAGGCTCCGGACCTGCTTACCCTGTCCCAACCCCTCTCGCTCCAGCCTCAGCCTCCGGACCTGCTTACCCTGTCTCAACCCCTCTCGCTCCAGCCTCAGCCTCCGGACCTACTTACCCTGTCTCAACCCCTCTCGCTCCAGCCTCAGCCTCCGGACCTACTTACCCTGTCTCAACCCCTCTCGCTCCAGCCTCAGCCTCCGGACCTACTTACCCTGTCTCAACCCCTCTCGCTCCAGCCTCAGCCTCCGGACCTGCTTACCCTGTCTCAACCCCTCTCGCTCCAGCCTCAGGCTCCGGACCTGCTTACCCTGTCCCAACCCCTCTCGCTCCAGCCTCAGCCTCCGGACCTGCTTACCCTGTCTCAACCCCTCTCGCTCCAGCCTCAGCCTCCGGACCTACTTACCCTGTCTCAACCCCTCTCGCTCCAGCCTCAGCCTCCGGACCTACTTACCCTGTCTCAACCCCTCTCGCTCCAGCCTCAGCCTCCGGACCTGCTTACCCTGTCCCAACCCCTCTCGCTCCAGCCTCAGCCTCCGGACCTGCTTACCCTGTCTCAACCCCTCTCGCTCCAGCCTCAGCCTCCGCACTTGCTTTCCTGCAACCCGCCCGAGCTTCCCCTGGCCTGCATTCCATCTTCCCCCAGTGTTTCAATAGATACCTTGGATACTTAATCCCAGTCTCCTCGTCTAGTAGACTGACAGTATGATGTCTGATAGGGGGCCCAGCATCAATTACTATACTATTCCCTGTCTGATAGGGGGCCCCAGCATCAGTTACTATACTATTCCCTGCCTGATAGGGGGGCCAGCATCAGTTACTATACTATTCTCTGTCTGATAGGGGGCCCAGCATCAGTTACTATACTATTCTCTGTCTGATAGGGGGCCCAGCATCAGTTACTATACTATTCTCTGTCTGATAGGGGGGCCCAGCATCAGTTACTATACTATTCTCTGTCTGATAGGGGGCCCAGCATCAGTTACTATACTATTCTCTGTCTGATAGGGGGGCCAGCATCAGTTACTATACTTTTCTCAGCCTGATAGGGGGCCCAGCATCAGTTACTATACTATTCTCTGTCTGATAGGGGGCCCAGCATCAGTTACTATGCTATTCTCTGTCTGATAGGGGGCCCAGCATCAGTTACTATACTATTCCCTGTCTGATAGGGGGCCCAGCATCAGTTACTATACTATTCCCTGTTTGATAGGGGGCAGCATCAGTTACTATGCTATTCTCTGTCTGATAGGGGGCCCAGCATCAGTTATTATACTATTCCCTGTCTGATAGGGGGGCCCAGCATCCGTTACTATACTATTCTCTGTCTGATAGGGGGCCCAGCATCAGTTACTATACTATTCCCTGTCTGATAGGGGGCGGCATCAGTTACTATACTATTCTCTGTCTGATAGGGGGCCCAGCATCAGTTACTATACTATTCCCTGTCTGATAGGGGGGCCCAGCATCAGTTACTATACTAATCCCTGTCTGATAGGGGCGGCATCAGTTACTATACTATTCTCTGTCTGATAGGGGGCCCAGCATCAGTTACTATACTATTCCCTGTCTGATAGGGGGGCCCAGCATCAGTTACTATACTAATCCCTGTCTGATAGGGGGCCCAGCATCAGTTACTATACTATTCCCTGTCTGATAGGGGGGCCCAGCATCAGTTACTATACTAATCCCTGTCTGATAGGGGGCCCAGCATCAGTTACTATACTATTCCCTGTCTGATAGGGGGCCCAGCATCAGTTACTATACTATTCTCTGTCTGATAGGGGGCCCAGTATCAGTTACTATACTATTCCCTGTCTGATAGGGGGGCAGCATCAGTTACTATACTATTCCCTGTCTGATAGGGGGGCAGCATCAGTTACTATACTAATCCCTGTCTGATAGGGGGCCCAGCATCAGTTACTATACTATTCCCTGTCTGATAGGGGGGCAGCATCAGTTACTATACTATTCTCTGTCTGATAGGGGGCCCAGCATCAGTTACTATACTATTCCCTGTCTGATAGGGGGCCCAGCATCAGTTACTATACTATTCCCTGTCTGATAGGGGGCCCAGCATCAGTTACTATACTATTCCCTGTCTGATAGGGGGGCCCAGCATCAGTTACTATACTATTGTCTGTCTGATAGGGGGCCAGAATCAGTTACTATACTATTCTCTGTCTGATAGGGGGCCCAGCATCAGTTACTATACTATTCTCTGTCTGATAGGGGGGCCCAGCATCAGTTACTATACTATTCCCTGTCTGATAGGGGGCCCAGCATCAGTTACTATACTATTCCCTGTCTGATAGGGGGGCCCAGCATCAGTTACTATACTATTCCCTGTCTGATAGGGGGCCCAGCATCAGTTACTATACTATTGTCTGTCTGATAGGGGGCCAGAATCAGTTACTATACTATTCCCTGTCTGATAGGGGGGCCCAGCATCAGTTACTATACTATTCCCTGTCTGATAGGGGGCCCAGCATCAGTTACTATACTATTCTCTGTCTGATAGGGGGCCCCAGCATCAGTTACTATGCTATTCTCTGTCTGATAGGGGGCCCCAGCATCAGTTACTATACTATTCCCTGTCTGATAGGGGGGCCCAGCATCAGTTACTATACTATTGTCTGTCTGATAGGGGGCCAGAATCAGTTACTATACTATTCCCTGTCTGATAGGGGGCCCAGCATCAATTACTATACTATTCCCTGTTTGATAGGGGGCCCAGCATCAATTACTATACTATTCCCTGTTTGATAGGGGGCCCAGCATCAATTACTATACTATTCTCTGTCTGATAGGGGGGCCCAGCATCAGTTACTATGCTATTCTCTGTCTGATAGGGGGCCCAGCATCAGTTACTATACTATTCCCTGTTTGATAGGGGGCCCAGCATCAGTTACTATGCTATTCTCTGTCTGATAGGGGGCCCAGCATCAGTTACTATGCTATTCTCTGTCTGATAGGGGGCCCAGCATCAGTTACTATACTATTCCCTGTCTGATAGGGGGGGGCAGCATCAGTTACTATACTATTCCCTGTCTGATAGGGGGGCAGCATCAGTTACTATACTATTCTCTGTCTGATAGGGGGGCCCAGCATCAGTTACTATACTATTCTCTGTCTGATAGGGGGGCAGCATCAGTTACTATACTATTCTCTGTCTGATAGGGGGCCCAGCATCAGTTACTATACTATTCCCTGTCTGATAGGGGGCCCAGCATCAGTTACTATACTATTCTCTGTCTGATAGGGGGGCAGCATCAGTTACTATACTATTCCCTGTCTGATAGGGGGCAGCATCAGTTACTATACTATTCTCTGTCTGATAGGGGGGCTGCATCAGTTACTATACTATTCCCTGTCTGATAGGGGGACCAGCATCAGTTACTATACTATTCCCTGTCTGATAGGGGGCCCAGCATCAGTTACTATACTATTCTCTGTCTGATAGGGGGCCCAGCATCAGTTACTATACTTTTCTCTGCCTGATAGGGGGGCCCAGCATCAGTTACTATACTATTCTCTGTCTGATAGGGGGGCCCAGCATCAGTTACTATACTATTCTCTGTCTGATAGGGGGGCCCAGCATCAGTTACTATACTATTCCCTGTCTGATAGGGGGGCCCAGCATCAGTTACTATACTATTCCCTGTTTGATAGGGGGCAGCATCAGTTACTATGCTATTCTCTGTCTGATAGGGGGCCCAGCATCAGTTATTATACTATTCCCTGTCTGATAGGGGGGCCCAGCATCCGTTACTATACTATTCTCTGTCTGATAGGGGGCCCAGCATCAGTTACTATACTATTCCCTGTCTGATAGGGGGCGGCATCAGTTACTATACTATTCTCTGTCTGATAGGGGGGCCCAGCATCAGTTACTATACTATTCCCTGTCTGATAGGGGGGCCCAGCATCAGTTACTATACTAATCCCTGTCTGATAGGGGGCGGCATCAGTTACTATACTATTCTCTGTCTGATAGGGGGCCCAGCATCAGTTACTATACTATTCCCTGTCTGATAGGGGGCCCAGCATCAGTTACTATACTAATCCCTGTCTGATAGGGGGCCCAGCATCAGTTACTATACTATTCCCTGTCTGATAGGGGGCCCAGCATCAGTTACTATACTAATCCCTGTCTGATAGGGGGCCCAGCATCAGTTACTATACTATTCCCTGTCTGATAGGGGGCCCAGCATCAGTTACTATACTATTCTCTGTCTGATAGGGGGCCCAGTATCAGTTACTATACTATTCCCTGTCTGATAGGGGGCAGCATCAGTTACTATACTATTCCCTGTCTGATAGGGGGCAGCATCAGTTACTATACTATTCCCTGTCTGATAGGGGGGCCCAGCATCAGTTACTATACTATTCTCTGTCTGATAGGGGGGCAGCATCAGTTACTATACTATTCCCTGTCTGATAGGGGGGCCCAGCATCAGTTACTATACTATTCCCTGTCTGATAGGGGGGCCCAGCATCAGTTACTATACTATTCCCTGTCTGATAGGGGGCCCAGCATCAGTTACTATACTATTCCCTGTCTGATAGGGGGCCCAGCATCAGTTACTATACTATTGTCTGTCTGATAGGGGGC
>NC_088218.1:3498647-3503647 GCF_036934945.1 Oncorhynchus masou masou | reverse complement strand
TCTCCCTCTCCCTCTCTCTCTCTCTCTCTCCATGTTTTCCAGTGTAACTGTTAATTCCCTGTAATATGTGATTTAGTTGGTATTACCCCGTCACGTGTCTCTTCCATTACACTCGTCATTTGATGTCCTGGATTGACATTGATGTAGATGATTGTTTATTGTTGCATGTGTTTTTGTGTTCATGTGTTTTTAGGAAGGTAAATGGTGTTGTTGTTCTTTTATTCCTGTGGATGTGATGACATGTAGACGTTTTTACAGAGTGTTCTTTAATTATTAAACACAGTGCATTACCGACCGACTGGCCAACGGAGCGACAGACAGACAGACCAGACAGACAGACAGACAGACAGACAGACAGACCAGACCAGACCAGACCAGACCAGACCAGACCAGACCAGACCAGACCAGACCAGACCAGGACAGACAGACCAGACCAGGACAGACCAGACCAGGACAGACAGACCAGACCAGACCAGGGCAGACAGACCAGACCAGACCAGACCAGGGCAGACAGACCAGACCAGACTGTGGTCGACCATAAATAGGTCATAGCCAAGGAGAGAAACGGCAGAGCGGAGTGGTGGGGTGGCAACCCAGGGATGTAGAAATGATTCTGTCCGTCTCAGAGGAGTGTGTGTGCATGGCGTGTGTGTGTGTGTGTGTGTGTGTGTGTTGTGCGTGCCTGCCTGCCTCTCTGAGGAGTGTGTGTATTGGCCGGCAGCCCATGGTGTTACACGGTGGAGGCTTCCTAAGTACAACACGGCTTGAAGAGAAAGGTTCCCCCATGGGAGCAGCAGCAGAACAGTAACACGTTCGATGTGTCTGATGTGATGATAACGCTGGCAGGCTGGCCTGGCCACACCCCATCACCCTGTTGTGTATGTGTTGCACAGCATAGCATGGCATAACAATAGACAGAGATTTGGCACAGGATACAGGAGATCTTCGTCCTTGTAAATATGATCCATTACTCTGCGAGGGCATCGGTCTTGAATGGAACGGTGTGTGTGTGCTTTATTTACCCTCACACAGCTCTGGAACTTGTCAGTGCTGTCAGGTGCTGTGTGTGTGTGTGTGTGTGTGTGTGTGTGTGTGTGTGTGTGTGTGTGTGTGTGTGTGTGTGTGTGTGTGTGTGTGTGTGTGTGTGTGTGTGTGTGTGTGTGTGTGTGTGTGTGTGTGAGAGAGAGAGAGAGAGAGAGAGAGAGAGGGGCCGAGGTAAGCTCAGGTCACACCCAGAGTATCCAGTTTCACACCCCAGAGCTCTACTGGGAACAAAGACCATGGGGTTGTGAAAGAAATGTGTTATGGAAGGAATATATGGGTTCTAGAAGCTATCCCTGGGTTCTAGAAACTATCCCTGGGTTCTAGAAACTAACCCTGGGTTCAAACACATATTTCTGGGTTCTGGAATCTATCCCTGTTTTCTAAAACCTATCCCTAGGTTCTAGAGCATTCACTGTGAGTTGGGGTGGGCGTGAGTTGGGGTAGGCAGTCTATGTTTGTTTTTCTATGTTTGGTTTCTGTTTCTGGCCTGGTATGGTTCTCAATCAGAGGCAGGTGTCGTTAGTTGTCTCTGATTGAGAATCATACTTAGGTAGCCTGGGTTTCACTGTTGGTGGGTGGGTGTTTGTTTCCATGTGAGTGTTTGGGCCACACGGTACTGTTTCGCTGTGGGTGGGTGGGTGGGTGGGTGGGTGGGTGTGTGTGTGTGTGTGTGTGTGTGTGTGTGTGTGTGTGTGTGTGTGTGTGTGTGTGTGTGTGTGTGTGTGTGTGTGTGTGTGTTTGTTTCCGTGTGAGTGTTTGGGCCACACGGTTACTGTTTCGGTTTTGTATATTTCACCTTTATTATTTTGTTCCAGTGTTCAGTTATGGTTTTGAATAAATCACTATGGACACTTACCACGCTGTGTTTTGACCCTGACTCCTCTCTATCTCCAGACGACATCCGTTACACTATCCCTGGTTTCTAACACATATCCCTGGGTTCTGGAGCTATCACTGGGTTCTATAAGATATCCCTGGTTTCTAACACCTATCCCTGGGTTCTGGAGCTATCACTGGGTTCTATAAGATATCTCTGGTTTCTAACACCTATCCCTGGGATCTAGAGCTATCACTGGGTTCTATAAGATATCCCTGGTTTCTAACACCTATCCCTGGGTTCTGGAGCTATCACTGGGTTCTATAAGATATCCCTGGTTTCTAACACCTATCCCTGGGTTCTGGAGCTATCACTGGGTTCTATAAGATATCCCTGGTTTCTAACACCTATCCCTGGGTTCTGGAGCTATCACTGGGTTCTATAAGATATCCCTGGTTTCTAACACCTATCCCTGGGTTCTGGAGCTATCACTGGGTTCTGGAGCTATCACTGGGTTCTATAAGATATCCCTGGTTTCTAACACCTATCCCTGGTTTCTAACACCTATCCCTGGGTTCTGGAGCTATCACTGGGTTCTATAAGATATCCCTGGTTTCTAAAACCTATCCCTGGGTACTGGAGCTATCACTGGGTTCTGGAGCTATCACTGGATTCTATAAGATATCCCTGGTTTCTAACACCTATCCCTGGGTTCTGGAGCTATCACTGGGTTCTATAAGATATCCCTGGTTTCTAACAGCTATCCCTGGATTCTGGAAACTATATCTGGGTTCTAGAAGCTATCTCTGGGTTCTGGAAGCTATCGCTGGGTTCTAGTAGCTATCCCTGGGTTATAGAGCTATTCCTGGGTTCAAGAAGTCTTGGGTTCCAGAAGCTATCCCTTGGTCCTGGAATCTATACCTGGGTTCTAGAATCTATCCCTGGTTTCTAGAAGCTATCCCTGACTTCTGGAAGCTATTCCTGGGTACTAGAAGCTGTCATTGGGGTTCCCTGGTTTCTGGAAGCTATTCCGAACTCTTACAGGGATACAAGGCCAGATGTTGGACCTAATACGAGGCCAGATGTTGGACCTAATACAAGGCCAGATGTTGGACCTTCAAATTCCTGAATTTTATTTTCACATTTTGAGGAGCTTTTAAAGAACTCCATGTGTTAACTCCAGACGCCGCAGGTGTCACTATGTAAGATATTCTGGGCATAGAGGGAACAAGTCAGAACCATGTAGAATTATGGGAAGGTAGTACAATAATAAAGTAGTTTTTTCTATATAATTGGAAACAGCTCCATTAACAAGAGATGGGGCGCTGACTTGTCATCCCCACAGTTCCCATACTCCCCTAACTCCCTTAACTCCCTCCACCAATATTCTGCATGGGATGTCTTTGATCGGCAGTTAGCTACACCATGTCATTACATCACAACATGCCACAGCAGACAGATAGATAGCCTGGTAGGGAGAGGCAGCTAAGAGGATGAGAACCCAACACTGTTTAATGTTTCCCAAATGGCACCCTATTCCCTATAGAGTGCACTTCTTTTGACCAGACCCCTATGAGCCCTGGCCAAAAAAATAGTGCACCACAAAACAATAGTGCACTTTGGGACACACACTGTGTAATCAGAAACCTACTGGTTTTCATTTATGTTTGGCACGATCTTCCAAGGCTTTACCAGTGTTGTGATTGGCTGTAGTAGTCTTCTCATTTCTGAGAGATTTAGTGGCAAAGTCTTCATTTTGAAATTAAATCCTGGGCAAAGCGAACCAGGAGCCAGGGATTTGGCCAGCAGATTTAACAGGCTCTGTGGAGTTTATTACTTGTGCTTTGAACTCACCAACACAGTCATAGTCACATGGTCTGTCAGTTTTCAAAGTCGGCTTGGACTACAGCCATCTGGTTGCTATTGGACTAGCCTTATCCTAGCCTAGCTTTAGCCAACATCAGATATTGTACTAGCCTTAACCTTAGCCAACATTAGATATCGGACTAGCCTTAACCTTAGCCAACATCAGATATTGTACTAGCCTTAACCTTATCCAACATTAGATATTGTACTAGCCTTAACCTTAGCCAACATCAGATATTGGACTAGCCTTAATCAGATCCAGCATTAGATATTAGACTAGCATTAATCATATTCAACAGTAGATATTAGACTAGCCTTAATCGTATCCAACATTAGATATTAGACTAGCATTAATCGTATTCAACAGTAGATATTAGACTAGCCTTAATCGTATTCAACAGTAGATATTAGACTAGCCTTAATCGTATCCAACAGTAGATATTAGACTAGCCTTAATCGATCCAGCATTAGATATTAGACTAGCCTTAATCGTATTCAACAGTAGATATTAGACTAGCCTTAATCGTATTCAACAGTAGATATTAGACTAGCCTTAATCGTATCCAACATTAGATATTAGACTAGCCTTAATCGTATCCAGCATTAGATATTAGACTAGCCTTAACCTTATCCAACATTAGATATTAGGCTAGCCTTAACCTTATCCAACATTAGATATTAGACTAGCCTTAACCTTATCCAACATTAGATATTAGACTAGCCTTAACATGAACCTAACATCAGATTTTTATTTTTATTTCTTAATTTCACCTTTATTTAACCAGGCAGGCCAGTTGCGAACAAGTTCTCATTTACAACTGCGACCTGGCCAAGAAAAAACAAAGCAGTGCGACACAAACAACAACACAGTGTTACACATAAACAAACGTACAGTCAATAACACAGCAGAAAAATGTATCTACAGTGTGTGCAAATGTAGAGGAGTAGGGAGGTATGGCAATAACTAGGCCAATGAGGCAAAATATTTACAATTTAGCAAATTAACACTGGAGTGATAGATGTGCAGAAGATGAATGTGCAAGTAGAGATAAGAGCAAGAGGATAAGTAACAATATGGGGATGAGGTAGTTGGGTGGGCTATTTACAGATGGGCTGTGTACAGGTACAGTGATCGGTAAGCTGCTCAGACAGCTGATGCTTAAAGTTAGAGAGTGAGATATAAGACTCCAGCTTCAGTGATTTTTGCAATTCGTACCAGTCATTGGCAGCAGAGAACTGGAAGGAAAGGCGGCCAAAGGAAGTGTTGGCTTTG
>NC_088218.1:3411147-3496147 GCF_036934945.1 Oncorhynchus masou masou | reverse complement strand
TCTGTCTGTCTGTCTGTCTGTATCAGTGTGTCAGGAAGGAGTAAAACGGATGGTTTTACACTGTTGAAACACCATAGTGGCATAGTTTACAGCTTATAAATAGAGGATGCTCCCATTGTATGTGTTGTTGTGGACAGGATGTCTTCCTGTATTCACAGCTCTCTGTGTCTGAATGGCCCTTAATGTGTGTCCCCCGTGGCTTGAACTAGCTTGCCTTTGTATGTGGTATTCAGAGTGTAAGGTTCAGACAGTACTAGTTCCTGTCTATGGACGGTGTATTCTATAGTGGATGTCTATGGACGGTGTATTCTATAGTGGATGTCTATGGACGGTGTATTCTATAGTGGATGTCTATGGACGGTGTATTCTATAGTGGATGTCTATGGACGGTGTATTCTATAGTGGATGTCTATGGATGGTGTATTCTATAGTGGATGTCTATGGACGGTGTATTCTATAGTGGATGTCTATGGACGGTGTATTCTATAGTGGATGTCTATGGACGGTGTATTCTATAGTGGATGTCTACGGACGGTGTATTCTATAGTGGATGTCTATGGACGGTGTATTCTATAGTGGATGTCTATGGACGGTGTATTCTATAGTAGATGTCTATGGACGGAGTATTCTATAGTGGATGTCTATGGACGGTGTATTCTATAGTGGATGTCTATGGACGGTGTATTCTATAGTGGATGTCTATGGATGGTGTATTCTATAGTGGATGTCTATGGACGGTGTATTCTATAGTGGATGTCTATGGATGGTGTATTCTATAGTGGATGTCTATGGATGTCTATGGATGGTGTATTCTATAGTAGATGTCTATGGACGGTGTATTCTATAGTGGATGTCTATGGACGGTGTATTCTATAGTAGATGTGTATTCTATAGTGGATGTCTATGGATGTCTATGGACGGTGTATTCTATAGTGGATGTCTATGGACGGTGTATTCTATAGTAGATGTGTATTCTATAGTGGATGTCTATGGATGTCTATGGATGGTGTATTCTATAGTGGATCTCTATGGACGGTGTATTCTATAGTGGATCTCTATGGACGGTGTATTCTATAGTAGATGTCTATGGACGGTGTATTCTATAGTGGATGTCTATGGACGGTGTATTCTATAGTAGATGTCTATGGATGGTGTATTCTATAGTGGATGTCTATGGACGGTGTATTCTATAGTTGATGTGTATTCTATAGTGGATGTCTATGGATGGTGTATTCTATAGTGGATGTCTATGGACGGTGTATTCTATAGTAGATGTCTATGGATGGTGTATTCTATAGTGGATGTCTATGGACGGTGTATTCTATAGTTGATGTGTATTCTATAGTGGATGTCTATGGATGGTGTATTCTATAGTGGATGTCTATGGACGGTGTATTCTATAGTAGATGTGTATTCTATAGTGGATGTCTATGGATGTCTATGGACGGTGTATTCTATAGTGGATGTCTATGGATGGTGTATTCTATAGTGGATGTCTATGGACGGTGTATTCTATAGTGGATGTCTATGGACGGTGTATTCTATAGTTGATGTGTATTCTATAGTGGATGTCTATGGACGGTGTATTCTATAGTGGATGTCTATGGACGGTGTATTCTATAGTAGATGTGTATTCTATAGTGGATGTCTATGGATGTCTATGGACGGTGTATTCTATAGTGGATGTCTATGGATGGTGTATTCTATAGTAGATGTGTATTTGATAGTGGATGTCTATGGACGGTGTATTCTATAGTGGATGTCTATGGACGGTGTATTCTATAGTAGATGTGTATTCTATAGTGGATGTCTATGGATGTCTATGGACGGTGTATTCTATAGTGGATGTCTATGGATGGTGTATTCTATAGTGGATGTCTATGGATTGTTATGTACTTGAGTGAAGACCCAAAATCGGTTTTAACAGAAAACAGAGTTCTTTAATAAAAAAACAGGAATGGCATAAATCCTCTTCCAACGTAGTCAATGGAACAAAAGAACGTAGTATAATGCAGGATGCACCTGCCAGGCAGACTCCGACAGGATAGGACAAGGTGGAAGCAACGGGACGACAGCTTGCTTCTGGTATCAAAAACACAAACAAGAATCAGACACTGAAAGTAGCAGGAACAGAGAGAGAAATAGAGACCTAATCAGAGGGGGAAGAGAGAACAGGTGGGGAAAGAGTGAATGAGCTAGTTAGGGGAAATGTAGAACAGCTGAAGAATGAGAGACAGAGAAGGTAACCTAAAAAGACCAGCAGAGAGAGACAGAGTGAAGAGAAAGGACAGGAACAGACATAACAAGACATGACAGTACCCCCCCCACTCACCGAGCGCTCCTGGCGCACTCGAGGAGGAAACCTGGCGGCAACGGAGGAAATCATCGATCAGCGAACGGTCCAGCACGTCCCGAGAGGGAACCCAACTCCTCTCCTCAGGACCGTACCCCTCCCAATCCACTAGGTACTGCTGACCACGGCCCCGAGGGCGCATGTCCAAAATCTTACGAACCCTGTAGATGGGTGCGCCCTCGACAAGGATGGGGGGAGGGACGAGCGGGGGCGCGAAGAACGGGCTTAACACAGGAGACATGGAAGACCGGGTGAACGCGACGAAGATAGCGCGGGAGAAGAAGTCGCACTGCGACAGGATTAATGACCTGAGAAATACGGAACGGACCAATGAACCGCGGGGCCAACTTGCGAGAAGCTGTCTTAAGGGGAAGGTTCTGAGTGGAGAGCCATACTCTCTGACCGCAACAGTATCTAGGACTCTTGGTCCTACGCTTATTAGCGGCCCTCACAGTCTGCGCCTATTACGGCAAAGTGCCGACCTGACCCCCTTCCAGGTGCGCTCGCAACGCTGGACAAAAGCCTGAGCGGAGGGGACGCAGGACTCGGCGAGCTGAGATGAGAACAGCGGAGGCTGGTACCCGAGGCTACACTGAAAAGGGGATAGACCGGTAGCAGACGAGGGAAGCGAGTTGTGGGCGTACTCTGCCCAGGGGAGCTGTTCTGACCAAGACGCAGGGTTACGAAAAGAAAGGCTGCGTAAAATGCGACCAACAGTCTGATTGGCCCGTTCGGCTTGACCGTTAGACTGGGGATGAAAGCCGGACGAGAGACTGACGGAAGCCCCAATCAAACGGCAAAACTCCCTCCAAAATTGAGACGTGAACTGCGGGCCTCTGTCGGAAACGACGTCAGAAGGAAGGCCATAAATACGGAAAACATTCTCGATAATGATCTGAGCCGTCTCCTTAGCAGAAGGAGCTTATCGAGAGGAATGAAATGAGCCGCCTTAGAGAATCTATCGACAACCGTAAGAATAACTGTCTTCCCCGCTGATGAAGGCAGTCCGGTGATAAAATCTAAAGCGATGTGAGACCACAGTCGAGAGGGAATGGGAAGCGGTCTGAGACGGCCGGCAGGAGGAGAGTTCCCAGATTTAGTCTGCGCGCAGACCGAACAAGCGGCGACAAATCGACGCGCGTCACGTTCCCGAGTGGGCCACCAGAAACGCTGGCGAATGGAAGCGAGCGTACCCCGAACGCCGGGGTGGCCGGCTAACTTGGCAGAGTGGGCCCACTGAAGAACGGCCGGACGAGTAGGAACGGGAACGAACAGAAGGTTCCTAGGACAAGCTCGCGGCGACGGAGTGTGAGCGAGTGCTTGCTTTACCTGCCTCTCAATTCCCCAGACAGTCAACCCGACAACACGCCCGTCAGGGAGAATCCCCTCGGGGTCGGTGGAGACCTCAGAAGAACTGAAGAGACGAGATAAAGCATCAGGCTTGGTGTTTTTGAGCCTGGACGATAAGAAATAACAAACTCGAAACGAGCGAAAAACAGAGCCCAACGAGCCTGACGCGCATTAAGTCGTTTGGCTGAACGGATGTACTCAAGGTTCCTATGGTCAGTCCAAACGACAAAAGGAACGGTCGCCCCCTCCAACCACTGTCGCCATTCGCCTAGGGCTAAGCGGATGGCGAGCAGTTCGCGATTACCAACATCATAGTTACGTTCTGACGGCGATAAGCGATGAGAGAAAACGCGCAAGGATGGACCTTGCCGTCAGAGAGAGAGCGCTGAGAAAGAATGGCTCCCACGCCCACCTCTGACGCGTCAACCTCAACAACAAACTGTCTAGAGATGTCAGGTGTAACAAGAATAGGAGCGGATGTAAAACGATTCTTAAGAAGATCAAAAGCTCCCTGGGCGGAAACGGACCACTTAAAGCACGTCTTAACAGAAGTAAGGGCTGTGAGGGGAGCTGCCACCTGACCGAAATTACGGATGAAACGACGATAGAAATTAGCGAAGCCCAGAAAGCGCTGCAGCTCGACGCGTGACTTAGGAACGGGCCAATCAATGACAGCCTGGACCTTAGCGGGATCCATCTTAATGCCCTCAGCGGAAATAACGGAACCGAGAAAAGGGACAGAGGCGGCATGAAAAATGCACTTCTCAGCCTTCACATAAAGACAGTTCTCCAAAAGGCGCTGGAGGACGCGTCGCACGTGCTGAACATGAATCGAGAGAGACGGAGAAAAAAATCAGGATATCGTCCATGTAAACGAAAACAAAAATGTTCAGCATGTCTCTCAGGACGTCGTTAACTAGTGCCTGAAAGACAGCTGGAGCGTTAACGAGGCCGAAAGGAAGAACCCGGTATTCAAAGTGCCCTAACGGAGTGTTAAACGCCGTCTTCCACTCGTCCCCCTCCCTGATGCGCACGAGATGGTAGGCGTTACGAAGGTCCAATTTGGTGAAAAACCTGGCTCCCTGCAAGATCTCGAAGGCTGAAGACATAAGAGGAAGCGGATAACGATTCTTAACTGTTATGTCATTCAGCCCTCGATAATCCACGCATGGGCGCAGGGACCCGTCCTTCTTCTGAACAAAAAAACCCCGCTCCGGCGGGAGAGGAGGAGGAGACTATGGTACCGGCGTTGAGCGAAACCGACAAATAATCCTCGAGAGCCTTACGTTCGGGAGCCGACAGAGAGTATAATCTACCCCGGGGGGAGTAGTTCCCGGAAGGAGATCAATACTACAGTCATACGACCGGTGTGGAGGGAGAGAAGTGGCCTTGGAACGACTGAACACCGTGCGCAGATCGTGATACTCCTCCGGCACCCCTGTCAAATCGCCAGGCTCCTCCTGTGAAGAAGAGACAGAGGAAACAGGAGGGATAGCAGACATTAAACAGGTCACATGACAAGAAACATTCCAGGATAGGATAGTATTACTAGACCAATTAATAGAAGGGTTATGGCGCACTAGCCAGGGATGACCCAAAACAACAGGTGTAAAAGGTGAACGAAAAATTAAAAAAGAAATGGTTTCGCTATGATTACCAGAGACAGTGAGGGTTAAAGGCAGCGTCTCACGCTGAATCTTGGGGAGAGAACTACCATCTAAAGCGAACAAGGCCGTGGGCTCCCTAACTGTCTGAGAGGAATGTCATGTTCCCGAGCCCAGGTCTCGTCCATAAAACAGCCCTCCGCCCCAGAGTCTATCAAGGCACTGCCGGAAGCAGATGAACCGGGCCAGCGGAGATGGACCGGAAAGGTAGTGCGTGATCCAGAAGGAGAGGCCTGAGTAGTTGCGCTCACCAGTAGCCCTCCCTTTACTGATGAGCTCTGGCTTTTACTGGACATGGGGTGACAAAATGACCAGCGGAGCCGCAGTAGAGACAGAGGCGATTGGTGATTCTCCGTTCCTTCTCCTTGGCCGAGATGCGGATACCCCCAGCTGCATAGGCTCAGCATCCGAGCCGGCGGAGGAGGGTGGCAGTGATGCGGCAGGTGGCAGTGATGTGGAGAGGGGAGCAACGGAGAACGCGAGCTCCTTTCCACGAGCTCGGCGACGAAGATCAAACCGTCGCTCTATGCGAATAGCGAGAGCTATTAAGGAGTCCAGACAGGAAGGAACCTCCCGGGAGAGGATCTCATCCTTAACCTCGACGAGGAGACCCTCCAGAAAACGAGCGAGCAAAGCCGGCTCGTTCCAGTCACTAGAGGCAGCGAGAGTGCGAAACTCAATAGAATAATCCGTTATGGATCTATTCCCCTGACATAGGGAAGACAGGGCCCTGGAAGCCTCCTCGCCAAAAACAGAACGGTCAAAAACCCGTATCATCTCCTCCTTAAAGTCCTGATACTGGTTAATACACTCAGCCCTCGCCTCCCAGATTGCCGTGCCCCACTCACGCGCCCGTCCGGTAAGGAGAGAAATGACGTAGGCGATGCGGGCTGCGCTCCTGGAGTAAGTGTTGGGCTGAGAGAGAACACCACATCACACTGAGTGAGGAATGAGCGGCACTCAGTGGGCTCCCCAGAGTAACACGGCGGGTTGTTGATCCTGGGCTCCGGAGACTCGGAAACCCTGGAAGTGGGCGGTGGATCGAGGCGGAGTTGGTGAACCTGTCTTGTGAGGTCGGAGACTTGGACGGCCAGGGTCTCAACGGCATGTCGAGCAGCAGACAATTCCTCCTCGTGTCTGCCTAGCATCGCTCCCTGGATCTCGACGGCGGAGTGAAAAGGGTCCGGAGCCGCTGGGTCCATTCTTGGTCTGATTCTTCTGTTATGTACTTGAGTGAAGACCCAAAAGCGGTTTTAACAGAAAACAGAGTTCTTTAATAAAAAAACAGGAATGGCATAAATCCTCTTCCAACGTAGTCAATGGAACAAAGAACGTAGTATAATGCAGGATGCACCTGCCAGGCAGACTCCGACAGGATAGGACAAGGTGGAAGCAAACGGGACGACAGCTTGCTTCTGGTATCAAAAACACAAACAAGAATCAGACACTGAAAGTAGCAGGAACAGAGAGAGAAATAGAGACCTAATCAGAGGGGGAAGAGAGAACAGGTGGGAAAGAGTGAATGAGCTAGTTAGGGAAATGTAGAACAGCTGAAGAATGAGAGACAGAGAAGGTAACCTAAAAAAGACCAGCAGAGAGAGACAGAGTGAAGAGAAAGGACAGGAACAGACATAACAAGACATGACAATGGATGGTGTATTCTATAGTTGATGTGTATTTGATAGTGGATGTCTATGGACGGTGTATTCTATAGTGGATGTCTATGGATGGTGTATTCTATAGTTGATGTGTATTTGATAGTGGATGTCTATGGACGGTGTATTCTATAGTGGAGAGCGTCTGCTAAATGACTTAAATGTAAATGTAAATGTCTATGAACGGTGTATTCTATAGTAGATGTGTATTCTATAGTGGATGTCTATGGATGTCTATGGACGGTGTATTCTATAGTGGATGTCTGTGGATGGTGTATTCTATAGTTGATGTGTATTTGATAGTGGATGTCTATGGACGGTGTATTCTATAGTGGATGTCTATGGACGGTGTATTCTATAGTAGATGTGTATTCTATAGTGGATGTCTATGGATGGTGTATTCTATAGTAGATGTCTATGGACAGTGTATTCTATAGTAGATGTCTATGGACGGTGTATTCTATAGTAGATATCTATGGACGGTGTATTCTATAGTAGATGTCTATGGACAGTGTATTCTATAGTAGATATCTATGGACGGTGTATTCTATAGTGGATGTCTATGGACGGTGTATTCTATAGTAGATGTCTATGGACAGTGTATTCTATAGTAGATATCTATGGACGGTGTATTCTATAGTGGATGTCTATGGACGGTGTATTCTATAGTAGATGTCTATGGACGGTGTATTCTATAGTAGATGTCTATGGACAGTGTATTCTATAGTGGATGTCTATGGACAGTGTATTCTATAGTGGATGTCTATGGACAGTGTATTCTATAGTGGATGTCTATGGACGGTGTATTCTATAGTAGATGTCTATGGACAGTGTATTCTATAGTGGATGTCTATGGACAGTGTATTCTATAGTGGATGTCTATGGACAGTGTATTCTATAGTGGATGTCTATGGACAGTGTATTCTATAGTGGATGTCTATGGACGTGTATTCTATAGTAGATGTCTATGGACAGTGTATTCTATAGTGGATGTCTATGGACAGTGTATTCTATAGTGGATGTCTATGGACAGTGTATTCTATAGTGGATGTCTATGGACAGTGTATTCTATAGTGGATGTCTATGGACAGTGTATTCTATAGTGGATGTCTATGGACAGTGTATTCTATAGTGGATGTCTATGGACAGTGTATTCTATAGTGGATGTCTATGGACGGTGTATTCTATAGTAGATATCTATGGATGGTGTATTCTATAGTAGATGTCTATGGACAGTGTATTCTATAGTAGATATCTATGGACAGTGTATTCTATAGTGGATGTCTATGGACGGTGTATTCTATAGTAGATGTCTATGGACAGTGTATTCTATAGTGGATGTCTATGGACGGTGTATTCTATAGTAGATGTCTATGGACGGTGTATACTATAGTAGATGTCTATGGACGGTGTATTCTATAGTAGATGTCTATGGACGGTCATTTCTTCTTCTTCTTCCTCATCATTTGTCCAAAGCTAAAAGCCTCAACTTCCTGTGTGATTCTGATCAGAGGGCTGAGAGAGTCATTGTGTTCTCATGCTACATAACAGGTGTGTATCCCCTTGTGACTTACAGTGCCATGAATGCATACATTTTAGTACACAGAGGTAAACAATACGTTGATTCAACGTACAAGGTTAAGACAACCAGCTGCAATAGGATTGTGAGTTTTGCTCAACTAAATTTTCACACACAAACTTTTTCACAATCCTATTGCATGTTGAATCCACATATTGTTTTGCCAGTGTATGTTGCTGTGATCTCCGGAGGGTTGAACAACCTTGGCATTACTTGTAATGTGTACCTTTGGGTTGGTGTTTAAATTCATCCTGATGATGATGTACGGTTGGTTCATGTCTTAGCTTCACTAACCCTCCCTAACCTCCCTAACTCCTCCCTAACTCCTCCCTAACCTCCCCTCCTCCCTAACTCCTCCCTAACTCCCCTAACTCCTCCCTAACCTCCCTAACTCCTCCCTAAGCTCCCTAACCCCTCCCTAACTCCTCTCTAACCCCCCTCCCAACCTAACCCACCCCTCCCTCCCCCCGCCCCCTCCCTCCTCCCTCCCTTCCATACTCCCTCCCACCTTAACCCGCCCTTCCCTCCCTACCTCCCTCCCACCCTAACCTGCCCCCTCCCTCCCTCCCACCCTAACCAGCCCCTCCCTCCTCCCTGCTCCCTCCATCCCTCCTCCCTCTTTGAGTCTTGTGGTAGAGGCAAGGCAGGGAGACTGCAGCATGCTTCCACCTCTGTCTCTAGTTGAGAGAGAGGCAGTAGTCGTGTTGTGTTGTGTTGTGTGTGTGCTGTGATTCCCCCTAGCCAGCTCAGAGAGGATGAGTCGAGTCCCTGCACACACACACACACGCCACAGCACACTCCTCCCAGCAGGGGGCACCGCTCCCAGCATATGTGTTGGTTTCCATGGAGACACAGAGTTAAAAATAACATGGGCTGCCTGCCTGCCTATCTGTCTGCCTGCCTATCTGTCTGTCTGCCTTCCTCTCTGTCTGCCTGTCTGCCTTCCTCTGTCTGTTTCTTCCTCTCTGTCTGCCTCTCTGCCTGCCTCTGCCTGTCTGTCTGCCTGTCTTTCTGTCTGCCTGACAGCCTGCCTCTCTGTCTGTCTGCCTGCCCTCTGTCTGCCTACCTGCTTCTCTATCTGCCTGCCTCTGCCTACCTGCCCCTCTGCCTGCATGCCTGCCTGTCTCTCTGCCTCTCTGCCTGCCTCTCTCTGTCTGCCTCTTTTCCTGCGTGCCTGCCCTCTCCTGCCTGCCTCTCTGTCTGCCTGGCAGGCTGACACTGTCAGGATCCAGTGCCTAGCCTGCCCTCTCCTGCCTGTCCTCTGTTCCCTCCCACCCCCTCTGCCTGTCAGAGCACTGAGATTAGGAAGCAGGGAAGGGAGGGAAGACACTCTTTAGAAGCAGGGAAGGGAGGGAAGACACTGAGATTAGGAAGCCTGCCTATACTCCTGTCCTGACATCTCTATAGAATACACCGTCCATTAGGGAACAGGGAAGGGAGAGAAGAAGGGAGATGGGAGAGAAGACACTGAGATTAGGAAGCAGGGAAGGGAGAGAAGACACTGTGATTAGGAAGCAGGGAAGGGAGAGAAGACACTGTGATTAGGAAGCAGGGAAGGGAGAGAAGACACTGTGATTAGGGAACAGGGAAGGGAGAGAAGACACTGAGATTAGGAAGACACTGAGATAGGTCAGGAAGGGAGAGAAGACACTGTGATTAGGAACAGGGAAGGGAGAGAAGACACTGTGATTAGGAAGCAGGGAAGGGAGGGACACTGAGATTAGGAAGCAGGGAAGGGAGGGAAGACACTGTGATTAGGGAACAGGGAAGGGAGGAAGACACTGTGATTAGGGAACAGGGAAGGGAGGGAAGACACTGTGATTAGGGAACAGGGAAGGGAGAGAAGACACTGAGATTAGGAAGACACTGAGATTAGGAAGCAGGGAAGGGAGAGAAGACACTGTGATTAGGAAGCAGGAAGGAGAGAAGACACTGAGATTAGGAAGCAGGGAAGGGAGGGGAAGACACTGTGATTAGGGAACAGGGAAGGGAGGGAAGACACTGTGATTAGGGAACAGGGAAGGGAGGAACACTGAGGAAGCAGGGAAGGGAGGGAAGACACTGTGATTAGGGAACAAGGAAGGGAGGGAAGACACTGGATTAGGGAACAAGGAAGGAGGGAAGACACTGAGATTAGGAACAGGGAAGGAGGGAAACTGAGGGAAGGGAAGGAAGACACTGTGATTAGGAAGCAGGGAAGGGAGGGAAGACACTGAGATTGGAGGGAAGACACTGTGATTAGTGAACAAGGAAGGGAGGAAGACACTGTGATTAGGAAGCAGGGAAGGGAGGGAAGACACTGAGATTAGGGAACAGGGAAGGGAGGGAAGACACTGTGATTAGTGAACAAGGAAGGAGGGAAGACACTGTGATTAGGAAGCAGGGAAGGAGGGAAGACACTGTGATTAGGGAACAGGGAAGGGAGGAAAGACACTGTGATTAGGAACAGGGAAGGGAGGAAAGACACTGTGATTAGGAACAGGGAAGGGAGGGAAGACACTGTGATTAGGGAACAGGGAAGGGAGGGAAGACACTGTGATTAGGGAACAGGGAAGGGAGAGAAGACTCTGAGATTAGGAAGCAGGGAAGGGAGGGAAGACACTGTGATTAGGGAACAGGGAAGGGAGAGAAGACACTGTGATTAGGGAACAGGGAAGGGAGGAAAGACACTGTGATTAGGGAACAGGGAAGGGAGGGGAAGACACTGTGATTAGGGAACAGGGAAGGGAGGGAAGACACTGTGATTAGGGAACAGGGAAGGGAGGGAAGACACTGTGATTAGGGAACAGGGAAGGGAGGGAAGACACTGTGATTAGGGAACAGGGAAGGGAGAGAAGACACTGTGATTAGGGAGAAGACACTGTGATTAGGGAACAGGGAAGGGAGGGAAGACACTGTGATTAGGGAACAGGGAAGGAGAGAAGACACTGTGATTAGGGAACAGGGAAGGGAGAGAAGACACTGTGATTAGGGAACAGGGAAGGGAGGGAAGACACTGTGATTAGGAAGCAGGGAAGGGAGAGAAGACACTGAGATTAGGGAACAGGGAAGGGAGGGAAGACACTGTGATTGGGAACAGGGAAGGGAGGGAAGACACTGTGATTAGGGAACAGGGAAGGGAGAGAAGACACTGTGATTAGGGAACAGGGAAGGGGGGAAGACACTGTGATTAGGGAACAGGGAAGGGAGGAAGACACTGTGATTAGGAAGCAGGGAAGGGAGGGAAGACACTGTGATTAGGAGAGAAGACACTGTGATTAGGGAACAGGGAAGGGAGGGAAGACACTGTGATTAGGGAACAGGGAAGGAGAGAAGACTCTGAGGAAAGGGGGAGGGAAGACACTGTGATTAGGGAACAGGGAAGGGAGGGAAGACACTGTGATTAGGGAAGGGAAGGGAGGGAAGACACTGTGATTAGGGAACAGGGAAGGGAGGAAGACACTGTGATTAGGGAACAGGGAAGGGAGGGAAGACACTGTGATTAGGGAACAGGGAAGGGAGGGAAGACACTGTGATTAGGGAACAGGGAAGGGAGGGAAGACACTGTGATTAGGGAACAGGGAAGGGAGGGAAGACACTGTGATTAGGGAACAGGGAAGGGAGGGAAGACACTGTGATTAGGGAACAGGGAAGGGAGGGAAGACACTGTGATTAGGGAACAGGGAAGGGAGGGAAGACACTGTGATTAGGAAGCAGGGAAGGGAGGGAAGACACTGTGATTAGGGAACAAGGAAGGAGGGAAGACACTGAGATTAGGAAGCAGGGAAGGGAGAGAAGACACTGTGATTAGGAACAGGGAAGGGAGGGAAGACACTGTGATTAGGGAACAGGGAAGGGAGGGAAGACACTGTGATTAGGGAACAGGGAAGGGAGGGAAGACACTGTGATTAGGGAACAGGGAAGGGAGAGAAGACACTGAGATTAGGAAGCAGGGAAGGGAGGGAAGACACTGTGATTAGGGAACAGGGAAGGGAGGGAAGACACTGTGATTAGGGAACAGGGAAGGGAGGGAAGACACTGTGATTAGGAAGCAGGGAAGGGAGGGAAGACACTGTGATTAGGGAACAGGGAAGGGAGAGAAGACACTGAGATTAGGGAACAGGGAAGGGAGGGAAGACACTGTGATTAGGGAACAGGGAAGGGAGGGAAGACACTGTGATTAGGGAACAGGGAAGGGAGGGAAGACACTGTGATTAGGGAACAGGGAAGGGAGGGGAAGACACTGTGATTAGGGAACAGGGAAGGGAGGGAAGACACTGTGATTAGGGAACAAGGAAGGGAGGGAAGACACTGTGATTAGGGAACAGGGAAGGGAGGGAAGACACTGTGATTAGGGAACAGGGAAGGGAGGGAAGACACTGTGATTAGGGAACAGACAGGGAAGGGAGGGAAGACACTGTGATTAGGGAACAAGGAAGGGAGAGAAGACACTGTGATTAGGGAACAGGGAAGGGAGGGAAGACACTGAGATTAGGGAACAGGGAAGGGAGGGAAGACACTGTGATTAGGAAGCAGGGAAGGGAGGGAAGACATTGTGATTAGGGAACAGGGAAGGGAGGGAAGACACTGTGATTAGGGAACAGGGAAGGGAGGGAAGACACTGTGATTAGGAAGCAGGGAAGGGAGGGAAGACATTGTGATTAGGGAACAGGGAAGGGAGGGAAGACACTGTGATTAGGGAACAGGGAAGGGAGGGAAGACACTGTGATTAGGGAACAGGGAAGGGAGGGAAGACACTGTGATTAGGGAACAGGGAAGGGAGGGAAGACACTGTGATTGGGAAGCAGGGAAGGGAGGGAAGACACTGGGAAGTAGGAAGCGGGAAGTATAGTCTGCGGTCCCTGTGGGTTCCTCAGTGCCGTCTCTGCCTAGTGCAGAGCTACGATGAGGCTGCTACTGATGTAGCCACTGCACCCCTCCCAGGCCCTGCTGCAGTGGCTTCTTCCCAGAGAGAGAGACACACACATACACACACATACACATGGTTACACACACCATGGAGATCCTATTAAATTACAAGAGGGGTTATGTCATAAACCCTCAAAGTTCCAGAATGGGGTTAAAATGGTAGCCATATTGGTCAGAGAGTAATCCAAACCAGTCTAATGTGAATGAATGGCAGCCATATTGGACAGAGAGTAATCCAAACCAGTCTAATGTGAATGAATGGCAGCCATATTGGTCAGAGAGTAATCCAAACCAGTCTAATGTGAATGAATGGCAGCCATATTGGACAGAGAGTAATCCAAACCAGTCTCATGTGAATGAATGGCAGCCATATTGGACAGAGAGTAATCCAAACCAGTCTCATGTGAATGAATGGCAGCCATATTGGTCAGAGAGTAATCCAAACCAGTCTAATGTGAATGAATGGCAGCCATATTGGTCAGAGAGTAATCCAAACCAGTCTAATGTGAATGAATGGCAGCCATATTGGACAGAGAGTAATCCAAACCAGTCTAATGTGAATGAATGGCAGCCATATTGGACAGACAGTAATCCAAACCAGTCTAATGTGAATGAATGGCAGCCATATTGGTCAGAGAGTAATCTAAACCAGTCTAATGTGAATGAATGGCAGCCATATTGGTCAGAGAGTAATCTAAACCAGTCTAATGTGAATGAATGGCAGCCATAATGGACAGAGAGTAATCCAAACCAGTCTAATGTGAATGAATGGCAGCCATATTGGTCAGAGAGTAATCCAAACCAGTCTAATGTGAATGAATGGCAGCCATATTGGTCAGAGAGTAATCCAAACCAGTCTAATGTGAATGAATGGCAGCCATATTGGACAGAGAGTAATCCAAACCAGTCTAATGTGAATGAATGGCAGCCATAATGGTCAGAGAGTAATCCAAACCAGTCTAATGTGAATGAATGGCAGCCATATTGGACAGAGAGTAATCCAAACCAGTCTAATGTGAATGAATGGCAGCCATATTGGACAGAGAGTAATCCAAACCAGTCTAATGTGAATGAATGGCAGCCATATTGGACAGAGAGTAATCCAAACCAGTCTAATGTGAATGAATGGCAGCCATAATGGACAGAGAGTAATCCAAACCAGTCTAATGTGAATGAATGGCAGCCATATTGGACAGAGAGTAATCCAAACCAGTCTAATGTGAATGAATGGCAGCCATAATGGACAGGGAGTAATCCAAACCAGTCTAATGTGAATGAATGGCAGCCATATTGGTCAGAGAGTAATCCAAACCAGTCTAATGTGAATGAATGGCAGTAGAGGGACAAGCATAATTTTACTTATGCAGGAAAATCAAAGTAAGGCATGTGACATATCAGAAATTGTGTAATATAATTTCTGTCAACCCAAAATATTGTCATGTAATTATAAATACAGTTTACACAGGTTTTATACACATGTTATCTTTAAACAGCCTCTAAAATATATATGTATATCATAAATGTCTCCATTTGAGTTTTCAAGGAAAGCTGTGAGTGCTACATTGTCAGTGTTACACTTCTCTTCCACATCTGGTTCCTGTTTCAGGGACTTTCAGACAGTGAAACAGTCCAAATCCCACTAGATTGCTGGGTTTATCTCTCCCTCGTCAGAGCCACAGGATATTTGATACAGTTAAAGTCGGACGTTTACATACACCTTAGCCAAATACATTTAAACTCAGTTTTTCACAATTGCTGACATTTAATCCTCGTAAGAAATTCCCTGTTTTAGGTCAGCTAGGATCACCACTTTATTTTGAGAATGTGGTAATGTCAGAATAATAGTAGAGTGATTTATTTCAGCTTTTATTTCTTTCATCACATTCCCAGTGGGTCAGAAGTGTACATACACTCAATTAGTATTTGGAAGATTTGCCTTTAAATTGTTTAACTTGGGTCAAACGTTTCGGGTAGCCTTCAACAAGCTTCCCACAATAGGGTGGGTGAATTGTGGCCCATTCCTCTTGACAGAGCTGTTGTAACTGAGTCAGGTTTGTAGGCCTCATTCCTCCTGACAGAGCTGGTGTAACTGAGTCAGGTTTGTAGGCCTCCTTGCTCACACACGCTTTTTCATTTCTGCCCACAGATTTTCTATGGGATTGAGGTCAGGGCTTTGTGATGGCCACTCCAATGCCTTGACTTTGTTGTCATTAAGCCATTTTGCAACAACTTTGGAAGTATGCTTGGGGTCATTGCCCATTTGGAAGACCCATTTGCGACCAAGCTTTAACTTCCTGACTGATATCTTGAGATGTTGCTTCAATATATCCACATAATGTTCCTCCCTCATGATGCCATCAATTTTGTGAAGTGCACCAGTCCCTCCTGCAGAAAAGCACCCCCACAACATGAAGCTGCCGCCCCTTGCTTCACATTTGGGATGGTGTTCTTCAGCTTGCAAGCCTACCCCTTTTTCCTCCAAACATAACGATGGTCATTATGGCCAAACAGTCCTATTTTTGTTTCATCAAACCATAGTCTGGCTTTTTTATGGCGGTTTTGGAGCAGTGGCTTCTTCCTTGCTGAGCAGCCATTCAGGTTATGTCGATATAGGACTCGTTTTACTGTGGATGTAGATACTTTTGTACCTGTTTCCTTCAGCATCTTCACAAGGTCCTTTGCTGTTGTTCTGGGATTGATCTGTACATTTCGCACCAAGGTACGTTCATCTCTAGGAGACAGAACACGTCTCATTCCTGTGCGGTATGACGGCTGCGTGGTCCCATGGTGTTTATACTTGCATACTATTTTTTTTGTACAGATGAACATGGTACCTTCAGGCGTTTGAAAATTGCTCCCAAGGATTAACCAGACTTGTGGAGATCTACAATTTTTTTCTGGGGTCTAGGTGATTTCTTTTGATTTTCCCATGATGTCAAGCAAAGAGGCACTGAGTTTGAAGGTAGACCTTGAAATACATCCACAGGTACACCTCCAATTGACTCAAATGATTAGCCTATCAGATGCTTCTAAAGCCATGACATCATTTTCTGGAATTTTCCAAGCTGTTTAACTTGTTATGGCCGCAATCCCCCTATCGGGATAAGTGTCATCAACAACCGCTGAATAGCATAGCGCTACATTCAATAAATATTACTACAAATATTTATATTCATGAAATCACAAGTGCAATATAGGAAAACACAGCTTAGCCTTTTGTTAATTCACCTGTCGTGTCAGATTTTGAAATGAGGCTTTACGGCAAAAGCAATCCAAGGGTTTGTGTAAGTTTATCGATCGCACGACAAAACATTAAGTACACTTAGCATCAGGAAGCTTGGTCACGAAAATCAGAAAAGCAATCAAATTAATCGTTTACCTTTGATGATCTTCAAAGGGAGGCTATGGAACATGGAGTTTTCAAAATAGAAGCCACTTCCTGTTTTGATTTTCCTCAGGGTTTCGCCTGCAAAATCACTTCTGTTATACTCACAGACCATTTTTTGACATTTTCTTCTATCCAGTACTAATAATAATATGCATATATTAGCATCTGAGGAGCTGACCGTTTACAATGGACACCTTTTCATCCAAGCTACTCAATACTGCCCCTGCAGCCATAAAAAGTTAAAGGCACAGTCAACTTAGTGTATGTAAACTTTTGACCCACTGGAATTGTGATACAGTAAATTATGTGAAATAATCTGTCTTTAAACAATTGTTGGAAAAATTACTTGTGTCATGCACAAAGTAGATGTCCTAACCGACTTGCCAAAACTATAGTTTGTTGACAAGAAATTTGTGGAGTGGTTGAAAAACGAGTTTTAATGACTCCAACCTGAGTGGATGTAAACTTCTGACTTCAACTGGATATTTGTTCTAACCCGACATTGACCAATGTACACATTCCTTTGGTTTAGAGATCAGAGGGGTGTCACATTCCATGCAGGGTTGGGGTTGCTCAGTTTCCACTTTAGTCAATTCAGGAATTGACTACCATGGAATGGGCCTACAATGGAATGGGCCTACCATGGAATGGGCCTACCATGGAATGGGCCTACCATGGAATGGGCCTACCATGGAATGGGCCTACCATGGAATGGGCCTACCATGGAATGGGCCTACCATGGAATGGGCCTGGAACCATGGAATGGGACTACCATGGAATGGGCCTACCATGGAATGGGCCTACCATGGAATGGGCCTACCATGGAATGGGCCTACCATGGAATGGGCCTACCATGGAATGGGACTACCATGGAATGGGCCTACCATGGAATGGGCCTACCATGGAATGGGCCTACCATGGAATGGGCCTTCCATAGGATAATGCAAATAACCTGCCAGTCAGGAGAGGTGCCTATGTCATCAGATAGGATCTGTTTAGCATGGGGACCTGAGAACATGAGATGTTTGGACTGTACTGTCATTCATCATCATCATCATCATCACCTCATAGTTCCTGTCCTGTCTCTGGCCCAGCATAGAGTGGATGGGTATGGAGAGATGGTTTAGAAAGAGAGAGATAGGGGAGAGAGAGAGAGAGAGAGAGAGAGAGAGAGTGAGAGAGAGAGAGAGAGAGAGAGAGAAAGACAGAGAGAGAGAGACAGAGAGAGAGCGACAGAGAGAGAGAGAGAGAGAGAGGGGAGAGAGGGTGATAGAGAGACAGAGGCCGAGAGAGAGAGAGAGAGAGGGTGATAGAGAGACAGAGGCAGAGAGAGAGAGAGAGAGAGAGAGAGAGAGACAGAAGCAGAGAGAGCGACAGAGAGAGAGAGAGGGTGAGAGATAGAGAGACAGAGGCAGAGAGAGAGAGAGAGAGAGAGAGAGAGAGAGAGAGAGAGAGAGAAGCAGAGAGAGTCACAGAGAGAGAGAGTGATAGAGAGACAGAGGCAGAGAGAGAGAGAGAAGCAGAGAGAGCGACAGAGAGAGAGAGAGAGAGAAAGAGAGAAGCAGAGAGAGCGACAGAGAGAGAGAGAGAGAGAGAGAGAGAGAGAGAGAGAGAGAGAGAGAGCAGAGAGAGAGAGAGAGAGAGAGAGACAGAGGCAGAGAGAGAGAGAGAGAGAGAGAGAAGCAGAGAGAAGCAGAGAGCGACAGAGAGAGAGAGAGAGAGGGAGACAGAAGCAGAGAGAGCGACAGAGAGGGAGACAGAGAGAGAGAGAGAGAGACAGAAGCAGAGAGAGACAGAGAGAGAGAGAGGGTGATAGAGAGACAGAAGCAGAGAGAGAGAGAGAGGGAGACAGTTACTGTCTACTGTTAATTTTTATTGTTTATTTCACTTTATATATTATATACCTTACTTGCTTTGGCAATGTTAACACATGTTTCCCATGCCAATAAAGCCCCTTGAATTGAATTGAATTGAGAGAGAGAGGGTGATAGAGAGACAGAGGCAGAGAGAGAGAGAGAGAGAGAGAGAGAGAGAGAGGGGGGGGTGATACAGAGGCAGAGAGAGAGAGAGAGAGACAGAGAGAGAGAGAGAGAGAGAGACAGAGGCAGAGAGAGAGAGGGTGATAGAGAGACAGAGGCAGAGAGAGCGACAGAGAGAGAGACAGAGGCACAGAGAGAGAGAGAGACAGAGGCAGAGAGAGCGACAGAGAGAGAGAGAGGGTGATAGAGAGACAGAGGCAGAGAGAGAGAGAGAGAGAGAGATGATGATTTGTACATTTCTGTCATTAGGATTATTTGAATCTGTCAAACTAAGAACCTTACGTAAACAGGACTAAAAATCTGTCCCCCGACTCCCTCGACTCTCCCGACTCTCCCGACTCTCCCGACTCCCCCGACTCTCCCGACTCCCCCGACTCCCCCGACTCTCCCGACTCCCCCGATTCCCCCGACTCCCTCGACTCCCCGATTCCCTCGACTCCCCGACTCCTCGACTCTCCCGACTCCCCGATTCCCCCGACTCCTCGACTCTCCCGACTCCCCGACTCCCCCGACTCTCGACTCCTCGACTCCCCCGACTCCCTCGACTCCCTCGACTCTCCTGACTCTCCCGACTCCCCCGACTCCCTCGACTCCCTCGACTCCCTCGACTCCCCCGACTCCCTCGACTCCCCCGACTCCCTCGACTCTCCCGACTCCCTCGACTCCCCCTCCTGACTCCCTCGACTCCCCGACTCTCCCGACTCCCTCGACTCCCCCGACTCCCTCGACTCCCCCGACTCCTCGACTCCCCGACTCCTCGACTCCCCGACTCCTCGACTCTCCCGACTCGACTCCCGACTCCCGACTCCTCGACTCTCCCGACTCCCCGATTCCCTCGACTCCCCTCGACTCTCCCGACTCCCTCGACTCCCCCGATTCCCTCGACTCCCTCGACTCTCCCGACTCCCTCGACTCTCCTGACTCCCTCGACTCCCCCGACTCCCCCGATTCCCCTCGACTCCCTCGACTCTCCCGACTCCCCCGACCCTCCTGACTCCCCCGACTCCCTCGACTCCCCCGACTCCCTCGACTCTCCTGACTCCCTCGACTCTCCCGGACTGACTCTCCCCCGATTCCCCTCGCTCCCTCGACTCTCCCGACTCCTCGACTCTCCTGACTCCCTCGACTCCCCCGACTCCCCCGATTCCCCGACTCCCTCGACTCTCCCGACTCCCCCGACTCTCCTGACTCCCTCGACTCTCCCGACTCCCCCGATTCCCCTCGACTCCCTCGACTCTCCCGACTCCCCCGACCCTCCTGACTCCCCCGGCTCTCCCGACTCCCTGGTGAACATACTGTCATAGTATATCCATCTCTTACCATTCATTTGAACCCATATCATTCCCTGACCCCTTTCACTGTCAGACATTTTCTCTTTGTTCTTGTGGAGAGATAGATAGGACGTGAAGAAAATGGAACCCATATATATTCTATGGGAATTGTTTTCATCCCCCATAATTCCTCACTCCTCTCTTGCCTTGACTAATGTTGCCCCTCCCCTCATGTACCATAGGCTCCTGTAGATGAGGCTGGAGAGAGTGCTTCTGACACACAACCACACACACACACACACACACACACACACACACACACACACACACACACACACACACACACACACACACACACACACAGCCACACACACACACACACACACACACAACACACACACACACACACACACACACACACACCACACACACACACACACACACACACACACACACACACACACACACACACACACACACACACACACACACACACACACACATACACACACACACACACACACACACACACACACACACACACACACACACACACACACACACACACACACACATACACACACACGCACCATTTACATGTCGTGTTATTTCTGCATGACCCTCTGTCCCCGGTGTACATTAAATGGGAGGAATGACCCCATTAGCTCTAGTGAATGTGACACTGGCTGGACGGGATATTCCAACCAATAGAATAAGGCCTACATAGTCCCAGTTCTTTAGGGAAAAGTCAAATACCCTGATATATAACGAGTGGAGAATACAGATGTGACGTGGCAAAACAGTTGTTGTTTGGAGTTTCCATCCCTCTTACTACTGCTAAGGTATCTGACCCTCTGTGACCTCTAGCCATGTGCTTCCTGTTTCAGAGAAACTGTTTCCTGTGCTCTCTGCCTCCGCTGTGTAACCTATGGACTCTGTCCTCTCTTTCTCAGGGGAACTCTTTCCCAATGGAACTCACGCTGTTGTTATTTCACCTGCCCTGAAAACACAACCGTGTCTGTCTGACTGTTGAACACAGGGCCCTGGTGTCTGTCTGACTGTTGAACACAGGGCCCTGTAAAAACACAACCGTGTCTGTCTGACTGTTGAACACAGGGCCCTGTAAAAACACAACCGTGTCTGTCTGACTGTTGAACACAGGGCCCTGTAAAAACACAACCGTGTCTGTCTGACTGTTGAACACAGGGCCCTGTAAAAACACAACCGTGTCTGTCTGACTGTTGAACACAGGGCCTGACTGTAAAAACACAACCGTGTCTGTCTGACTGTTGAACACAGGGCCCTGTAAAAACACAACCGTGTCTGTCTGACTGTTGAACACAGGGCCCTGTAAAAACAAACCGTGTCTGTCTGACACAAGGGCCCTGTAAAAACACAACCGTGTCTGTCTGACTGTTGAACACAGGGCCCTGTAAAAACACAACCGTGTCTGTCTGACTGAACACAGGGCCCTGTAAAAACACAACCGTGTCTGTCTGACTGTTGAACACAGGGCCCTGTAAAAACAAAACTGATATTATTTGAACAAGGGTTAAACACACAAAGACTTCCACAGGTGTTAACCAGGTGTGTCCAACTGAAACTCCAGGACCTATTCAATAGACTTTACTGTGGTGGCCAAATCAAACCATGTCTGACTCTCTCTCTCTCCCTTTCTCTCGCTCTCATTTTATTTAGAGGATTCTCTCTCTTGACTTTCTCTTTCTCTCTCCAGCACCTTTTCTCGCTCTCATTTTCTCTCTCTCTTGTTCTCTCTCTCTCAGTTCAATTCAATTCTCTCTCTCTCACACACACACACACACACACACACACACACACACACACACACACACACACACACACACACACACACACACACACACACACACACACACACACACACACATTGAATGAAATATACCCTTCTGTCCATCCGCTGTCCTGTTTCTCCCCTATTAGTGTTAGACTGAGACAGCCATTGAAGCAGATGTGGTAGTGGTGAGTTCAACCCTGTGTTGTCATACACATACAGCAGACCCTGATCCTCTCTTTGTGTGTTTTTGAATGAGTTCTGCTCTCCCTTCCTGTCCGCTCGCCCTGCCAAACCCCAGTTATTGTGGAGCCAGCTGGATGACGGAGAGATGGAGGTTCTTTTGTCTGTCAGGAACTGATGGCGTCACCTAATGTCCATATTTGGAAGCAGAGGTATGTGTGTTTTCTCTAAGAGGTGATCCCTGGTCGTAACCTGGCTTCAACACATAGTAGTAGTCAAGGTCGTAACCTGGGTTCAATACATAGTAGCCTGGTCGTAAGCTGGGTTCAATACATAGTAGCCTGGTCGTAAGCTGGGTTCAATACATCGTAGCCTGGTCGTAAGCTGGGTTCAATACATTGTAGCCTGGTCATAACCTGGCTTCAATACATCATAGCCTGGTCGTAACCTGGCTTCAATACATCATAGCCTGGTCGTAAACTGGGTTCAATACATCGTAGCCTGGTCGTAACCTGGGTTCAATACTTCGTAGCCTGGTCGTAACCTGGGTTCAATGCATCGTAGCCTGGTCGTAAGCTGGGTTCAACACATCATAGCCTGGTCGTAAGCTGGGTTCAATACATCATAGCCTGGTCGTAACCTGGGTTCAACACATCGTAGCCTGGTCGTAACCTGGGTTCTACACATCATAGCCTGGTCGCAAACTGGGTTCAACACATAATACATTCTCTTGAGCTGTTGCTGAATTTAGTTTGATCAGTACAATTCAACCAATGGAATTCTGACAATGTCCCAAAAAAGTGGAAACTCGATCTAAATCAAGTTTTATTTAAAGTATTGTCAGGATTTGGCCAGGGTTGTTCCGGGTTTTGGTCACTAGATGCCCCCATTGTGCTTTTTGACCTTATATTTTTTCCCTTGTTCCCCATTATTATTTGCACTTGTGCCTCGTTTTCCCCTGATTGTATTTAAACCCTTAGTTTCCCTCAGTTCTGTGCTCTGTGTTTGTATGTTAGCACCCAGCCCTAGTGTTCTGTGTATTCTTGTCGATTCCGGTGGATGCTCTTGTGGAATTCTGTTTTTGTTTTTGAGTATCTCTTGAGGCTTTTTTGTGCTATTCCTACCACCTTTTGGATTTGCCATTTTTGAATTGAAGGACTTCTCCTTTTTACTTTATTAAATACACCGTCTTAAGTACTGCTGTGTCTGCCTCATCTTCTGGGTTCTGCTGACTATTCGTGGCTCAGTTGGTTAAGTGACTGTTTCTCACTCCGGAGACCCAGGTTCGTAACCGGGTCCTGACAAGTATTTCACATATGTTTTTGACCCAGGTCTGGTTATAGTTGAGCCAGATTCTGATGCTGTCCTCAGAGGCCTGTCTGTCCTCAGCTGGACCAGAGGTCCCCGGTCACCCTGCTTAATGGACCCATCATGCTTATGATCTCCCAGTACAGACATCGTCTAGAAATAGCTAACGGCCTGTAATAGATGTCTATCCATCCAGAGTAGTTCATTTCACATCCTTTTATCAGTTCTGTTTATAACATATTACGCCTTAAAATACCAGACTGGTCCTTTATCATGGTCGTAGTGCTGAGAGAGAGATAGAGAGAGAGATACAGAGAGATACAGAGAAACAGAGTTACACAGAGAGAGATATATACAGAGAGAGAGAGAGATACAGCAAGAGATATACAGAGAGAGAGAGAGAGATACAGAGAGGGAGAGATACAGAGAGAGAGGGGGAGAGATACAGAGAGAGAGGGGGAGAGAGAGATACAGAGAGAGAGAGATACAGAGAGAGAGAGGGAGAGATACACACAGAGAGAGAGGGGGAGGGATACACAGAGGGGGAGAGATACAGAGAGAGAGAGAGAGAGGGGGAGAGATACAGAGAGAGAAAGGGGGAGAGAGAGGGGGAGAGAGAGAAAACAAAAAGATAATTACTTGACACATTGGAAAGAATTAACAAAAAAACAGAGCAAACTAGAATGCTATTTGGCCCTACACAGAGAGTACACAGCGGCAGAATACCTGACCACTGTGATTAAGGAAGGCTTTGACTATGTACAGACTCAGTGAGCATAGCCTTGCTATTGAGAAAGGCCGCCGTAGGCAGACATGGCTCTCAAGAGAAGACAGGCTATGTGCTCACTGCCCACAAAATGAGGTGGAAACTGAGCTGCACTTCCTAACCTCCTGCCCAATGTATGACCATATTAAAGAGACATATTTCCCTCAGATTACACAGATCCACAAAGAATTTGAAAACAAATCCAATTTTGAAAAACTCCCATATCTACTGGGTGAAATTCCACAGTGTGCCATCAGAGCAGCAAGATTTGTGACCTGTTGCCACGAGAAAAGGGCAATCAGTGAAGAACAAACACCATTGTAAATACAACCCATAATTATGCTTATTTATTTTATCTTGTGTCCTTTAACCATTTGTACATTGTAAAAACACTGTATATATATAATATGACATTTGTAATGTCTTTATTGTATTGAAACTCCTGTATGTGTAATGTTTACTGTTAATTTTTATTGTTTTTCACTTTATATATTCACTTTATATATTATCTACCTCACTTGCTTTGGCAATGTTAACACATGTTTCCCATGCCAATAAAGCCCTTGAATTGAATTGAATTGAATTGAATTGAGAGAGATACAGAGAGACAGTGACACAGAGAGCTATACAGAGATAAAGAGAGGGATACAGAGAGAGAGAGAGAGAGACAGAGAGAGAGAGAGAGAGAGAGAGAGAGACAGACAGACAGACAGGCAGAGAGAGATACAGAGACAGAGTTACACAGAGAGAGATAGAGAGAGAGATACAGAAATATATATATATATAGTGGGGCAAAAAGTATTTAGTCAGCCACCAATTGTGCAAGATCTCCCACTTAAAAAGATGAGAGAGGCCTGTAATTTTCATCATAGGTACACTTCAACTATGACAGACAAAATGAGAAAAAACTCCAGAAAATCACATTGTAGGATTTTTAATGAATTTATTTACAAATTATGGTGGAAAATAAGTATTTGGTCACCTACAAACAAGCAAGATTTCTGGATCTCACAGACCTGTAACTTCTTCTTTAAGAGGCTCCTCTGTCCTCCACTCGTTGCCTGTATTAATGACACCTGTTTGAACTTGTTATCAGTATAAAAGACACCTGTCCACAACCTCAAACAGTCACACTCCAAACTCCACTATGGCCAAGACCAAAGAGCTGTCAAAGGACAACAGAAACAAAATGGCAGACCTGCACACCTGAATGGTGTCAAACAAATGTTTTTTTTATCATGAGTTTGATACCATTCCATTCTAGCCAATATTATGAGCCAACCTCCCCTCAGCAGCCTCCACTGCCATAGAGGTAGAGTTACAGAACATTGACTTGAATGTGAATGTCTGTTTTAGTAATTGTATTTCTATGATGATAACCCCCTGCCTTGTGATCGTAAGCTCGCTGTAGCTGCCTGAAACAGAGTGGGGCAGAGGTCAGTGTACACAGCATAGTTAGTGGATGGGAAGGTGGATATGTCAGGTAGGTCAGCTTCACAGGTAGATCAACCTGAAGATAAAACAAGCTGGTGTCGATACCACCTTTCAAGGCCTGGCTCATCTTCACACACCCCTCCTCTCACTCTCCTCTTTTAGTGTGTGTGTGTGTGTGTGTGTGTGTGCAGCAGTGTGTGTGTGCGTGCGTGTGTGTGTGTGTGTTTGTTGCTGCCGTACCATAGCTACTGATAAAACTCTCATGTTCAGGTCTAAATGTTAGCTTTGCTCTAGTATGGTGTTGAAATATTACGTTCCTGTAATTGTGGTTATCCAACACCAGGGGGCAGTGTTTCAAATCTTTCTGAGATCTTTATTGGGTGAACAGCAGTGCTGCAGGAGTTGATAAAACTCTGAATGACAGACTGTCCTGAGCTCCAAGACGTGGCCTGTCTGAGGGCGGGGCCTGTCTGAGGGCGTGGCCTGTCTGAGGGCGTGGCCTGTCTGAGGGCGTGGCCTGTCTGCCTGTGTCTATGTCCCACATGATACCCCATTCCCTATGGGCCCTTGTCTAAAGTAGTGCACTATATAGGGAATAGGGCTCTGGTCTAAAGTAATGCACTATATAGGGAATAGGGCCCTGGTCTAAAGTAGTGCACTATATAGGAAATAGGGCTCTGGTCTAAAGTAGTGCACTATATAGGGAATAGGGCTCTGGTCTAAAGTAGTGCACTATATAGGGAATAGGACTCTGGTCTAAAGTAGTGCACTATATAGGGAATAGGGCTCTGGTCTAAAGTAGTGCACTATATAGGGAATAGGGCTCTGGTCTGAAGTAGTGCACTATATAGGGAATAGGGCTCTGGTCTAAAGTAGTGCACTATACAGGGAATAGGGCTCTGGTCTAAAGTAGTGCACTATATAGGGAATAGGGCTCTGGTCTAAATTAGTGCACTATATAGGGAATAGGGCCCTGGTCTAAAGTAGTGCACTATATAGGGAATAGGGCTCTGGTCTAAAGTAGTGCACTATATAGGGAATAGGGCTCTGGTCTAAATTAGTGCACTATATAGGGAATAGGGCCCTGGTCTAAAGTAGTGCACTATATAGGGAATAGGGTGCCGTCTCAGCCCAGTCTGCCAGAGAAGACTAGTCTCAGGATAGAGGACATGTAAATCAGATACCAAGACAGGTTGGCAGACAAGACAAGCCCCTCCAGTGGGAATGCTCATGTGTCTTGTGTGGTAATACGTGTGTGTGTGTTTGTGTCTGTCCCTGATACAATCTGTGTGGCTTGGAGCACACACACACACAGACACACACACACACACACACACACACACACACACACACACACACACACACACACACACACACACACACACACACACACACACACACCCACACACAGAGAGACACACCGAACACACCCAAACACAGTGTCAGGTGATGGGTCCATCTGCTTCTCTGGACCTAATAAAAACAACAGGTGATGGACAGGGCTTCCCTCACTTCCTTCTTCACACACGCACGCACACACACACACACACACACACACACACACACACACACACAGACACAGACACAGACGCACGCACACACACACACACACACACACACACACACACACACACACACACACACACACACACACACACACACACACACACACACACACACACACAGACACACACACACACACACACAGACAATTTGTAAGTCGCTCTGGATAAGAGCGTCTGCTAAATGACTTAAATGTAATGTTAAATGACATGCTCTAGAGGTCCGGGTCTAGCCAGGGTGGGATTGGAGGCAATCAATGTGTCACTGACGTTGCAATGATTTAATTTAGTAACATTAGCAAACGTTCCGTGTCGGTGTGTGCGTGGGTGGGCTCTCTCTTGGCGAGCCAGACATGGGTGGGGTGGTGAATAGGATTTATAAAGGAGAGTAGTTTGCTGGAAATAGATTAGAAATTGTATACAGTGTCCTGGAAAGCCTAACCTGACCAGACCAGACCACACAGACAGACAACCTGCCAAACCAGGGTTTATAGACAACATAGCCAGACATCCATCACCAGGCTGAGCTTGACATAAATCCATTGTTGTTCGGTGACCTCCCTTACTTTGTGTTGTTATCTTTGAAAACTTTTCCAGGACAGTGTTATGAAACTGTTATGAAACTTTGTATGACTCATGAACTGCAAAGGAAACAGAGAAGGTATACTCCACTATACTGTACTTCATATACAGTGGGGCAAAAAAGTATTTAGTCAGCCACCAATTGTGCAAGTTCTCCCACTTAAAAAGATGAGAGAGGCCTGTCATTTTCATCATAGGTATGACAGACAAATGAACATTTTAGGATTTTTAATGAATTTATTTGCAAATTATGTGTGGAAAATAAGTATTTGGTCAATAACAAAAGTTTATCTCAATACTTTGTTATATACCCTTTGGTGGCAATGACAGAGGTCAAACGTTTTCTGTAAGTCTTCACAAGGTTTTCACACACTGTTGCTGGTAATTTGGCCCATTCCTCCATGCAGATCTCCTCTAGAGCAGTGATGTTTTGGGGCTGTTGCTGGGCAACACAGACTTTCAACTCCCTCCAAAGATTTTCTATGGGGTTGAGATCTGGAGACTGGCTAGGCCACTCCAGGACCTTGAAATGCTTCTTACGAAGCCACTCCTTCGTTGCCCGGGCGGTGTGTTTGGGATCATTGTCATGCTGAAAGACCCAGCCACGTTTCATCTTCAATGCCCTTGCTGATGGAAGGAGGTTTTCACTCAAAATCTCACGATACATGGCCCAAGTCATTCTTTCCTTTACACCGATCAGTCGTCCTGGTCCCTTTGCAGAAAAACAGCCCCAAAGCATTATGTTTTCACCCCCATGCTTCACAGTAAGTATGGTGTTCTTTGGATGCAACTCAGCATTCTTTGTCCTCCAAACACGACGAGTTGAGTTTTTACCAAAAAGTTCTATTTTGGTTTCATCTGACCGTATGACATTCCCCCAATCTTCTTCTGGATCATCCAAATGCTCTCTAGCAAACTTCAGACGGGCCTGGACATGTACTGGCTTAAGCAGGGGGACACGTCTGGCACTGCAGGATTTGAGTCCCTGGCGGCGTAGTGTGTTACTGATGGTAGGCTTTGTTACTTTGGTCCCAGCTCTCTGCAGGTCATTCACTAGGTCCCCCCGTGTGGTTCTGGGATTTTTGTTCACCGTTCTTGTGATCATTTTGACCCCGCGGGGTGAGATCTTGCATGGAGCCCCAGATCGAGGGAGATTATCAGTGGTCTTGTATGTTTTCCATTTCCTAATAATTGCTCCCACAGATGATTTCTTCAAACCAAGCTGCTTACCTATTGCAGATTCAGTCTTCTCAGCCTGGTGCAGGTCTACAATTTTGTTTCTGGTGTCCTTTGACAGCTCTTTGGTCTTGGCCATAGTGGAGTTTGGAGTGTGACTGTTTGAGGTTGTGGACAGATGTCTTTTATACTGATAACAAGTTCAACAGGTGCCAATACAGGTAACGAGTGGAGGACAGAGGAGCCTCTTAAAGAAGAAGTTACATGTCTGTGAGAGCCAGATACTTATTTTCACCATAATTTGCAAATAAATTAATTAAAAATCCTATAACGTGATTTTTTTTTTTAAAATTTCCTCATTTTGTCTGTCATAGTTGAAGTGTACCTATGATGAAAATTACAGGCCTCTCTCATCTTTTTAAGTGGGAGAACTTGCACAATTGGTGGCTGACTAAATACTTTTTTGCCCCACTGTATCTACTGCTGTCTGAAGAACAGAGATGGTATACTCCACTATACTGTACTTCATATATCTACTGCTGTCTGAAGAACAGAGATTGTATACTCCACTATACTGTACTTCATATATCTACTGTTGTCTGAAGAACAGAGATGGTATACTTCACTATACTGTGCTTCATATATCTACTGCTGTCTGAGGAACAGAGATAGTATACTCCACTATACTGTACTTCATATATCTACTGCTGTCTGAAGAACAGAGATGGTATACTCCACTATACTGTACTTCATATATCTACTGCTGTCTGAAGAACAGAGATTGTATACTTCACTATACTGTGCTTCATATATCTACTGCTGTCAGAAGAACAGAGATGGTATACTCCACTATACTGTACTTCATATATCTACTGCTGTCTGAAGAACAGAGAAGGTATACTCCACTATACTGTACTTCATATATCTACTGCTGTCTGAAGAACAGAGATGGTATACTCCACTCTACTGTACTTCATATATCTACTGCTGTCTGAAGAACAGAGATTGTATACTCCACTATACTGTGCTTCATATATCTACTGCTGTCTGAAGAACAGAGAAGGTATACTCCACTATACTGTACTTCAAATATCTACTGCTGTCTGAAGAACAGAGATTGTATACTTCACTATACTGTGTTTCATATATCTACTGCTGTCTGAAGAACAGAGAAGGTATACTCCACTCTACTGTACTTCAAATATCTACTGCTGTCTGAAGAACAGAGATGGTATACTCCACTATACTGTACTTCATATATCTACTGCTGTCTGAAGAACAGAGATGGTATACTCCACTATACTGTACTTCATATATCTACTGCTGTCTGAAGAACAGAGATGGTATACTCCACTATACTGTACTTCATATATCTACTGCTGTCTGAAGAACAGAGATGGTATACTTCACTATACTGTACTTCATATGTCTACTGCTGTCTGAAGAACAGAGATGGTATACTTCACTATACTGTACTTCATATGTCTACTGCTGTCTGAAGAACAGAGATGGTATACTTCACTATACTGTACTTCATATGTCTACTGCTGTCTGAAGAACAGAGATGGTATACTCCACTATACTGTGCATCCATTTCAGGGAGTTCAGCACTCTAGACCCATTTCAGGCAGGCCACAAGGCACAGGGCAAGCCCCTGGTTGTATCCCAGGATCCATTATGTCTCTGGTCTAAAGTAATGCACTTCATAGGGAATAGGGCCCTGGTCTAAAGTAATGCACTATATAGGGAATAGGGCCCTGGTCTAATATAGTGTACTATATAGGGAATAGGGCCCTGGTCTAAAGTAGTGCACTATATAGGGAATAGGGCTCTGTTCTAAAGTAGTGCACTATATAGGGAATAGAACCCTGTTCTAAAGTAGTGCACTATATATGGAATAGGGCCCTGTTCTAAAGTAGTGCACTATATATGGAATAGGGCCCTGGTCTAAAGTAGTATACTATATAGGGAATAGGGTGCCGTTTGGACACAACCCCTTTCCTCAGCCTCCTGTCATAAAATATGGGGGCTTGGTTCTCAGAGAGGGGTTGGCTGAGAGGCTTCCATGAGAGGGGTTGGGGAGGGGCTTCCAGGAAAGGGGTTGGGGAGGGGCTTCCAGGAGAAGTGTTGGGGAGGAGCTTCCAGGAGAAGTGTTGGGGAGGAGCTTCCAGGAGAGGTGTTGGGGGAGGGGCTTCCAGGAAAGGAAGGAAAGAGAGGGAAACAATAGTACAGGTGTGTATCAAGGAGGAAAGAAGAGAGAAGGATAATTACCCTGTTTCTGGTTGATTTATTCATTGTAACTAGATCAGAGGGAGAGAGGGAGATGGAGGGAGGGAGGGAGGGAGGGAGGGAGGGAGGGAGGGAGGGAGGGAGGGAGGGAGGGAGGGAGGGAGGGAGGGAGGGAGGGGGGAGGAGGGGGGGGAGGGGGGGGAGGGAGGGAGGGAGGGAGGGAGGGAGGGAGGGAGGGGGGGAGGGAGGGAGGCAGGGAGGGAGGGGGGGAGAGAGGGAGGGAGGGAGGCAGGGAGGAGGGAGGGAGGGGGGGGGGGAGAGAGGGAGGGAGGGAGGGAGGGAGGGAGGGAGGGGGGGGGGGAGGGAGGGAGGGAGGCAGGGAGGGAGGGAGGCAGGGAGGGGGAGGCAGGGAGGGAGGGAGGGAGGGAGGCAGGGAGGGAGGGAGGGAGGGAGGGAGGGTGGACAGACGGACGGATGGATGGAGGGATGGAAGGGGGAGGGGGAGAGAGAAAGATAATTACCCTCTCTCTGGGTTGATTTATTGTAACCAGACCAGAGGGAGGGGGCGTGAGGGAGGGAGGGGGAGAAAGGGGGTTTGATACTTCAGTACTCTACAGGTCACACCTGGTTAAGAGAGGTGGAGGGGAGGGTGTTATTAAAAGGATTGTTTCACAGTTTGGCCAAGGAGAAAGAGAAAATGGCAATAAAAAGGACTACATAAAAAGGGCTGAGATCTGGGCTCTGTTCCCAGGCTGGGCCCTACGTTGTTAATGGGTGCCCTGTAGAGTGTCAAGCTGTCAGTGTGGAGCCTTGGCCTCAGCCTCACCAGCTATTGCTTGTGTGTGTTATTGACTCTTGTGTGTGTTCAGTTCAGCTAGCCACCTCTAGCCGTGCTAACAGCTCTGTATTCATGCTGTGTTCAGTTCAGCTAGCCACCTCTAGCCGTGCTAACAGCTCTGTATTCATGCTGTGTTAACAGCTCTGTATTCATGCTGTGTTCAGTTCAGCTAGCCACCTCTAGCCGTGCTAACAGCTCTGTATTCATGCTGTGCTCTGTATTCATGCTAACAGCTCTGTATTCATGCTGTGTTCAGTTCAACTAACCACCTCTAGCCGTGCTAACAGCTCTGTATTCATGCTGTTTTCAGTTCAACTAACCACCTCTCGCCGTGCTAACGGCAATATAAATATACTATCTGTGTGTATGTAGTTCACTCAGCCTCCGCTAGCTGTGCTAACAGCAATATAAATATACAATCTGTGTGTATGTAGTTCACTCAGCCTCCGCTAGCTATGCTAACAGCAATATAAATATACAATCTGTGTGTATGTAGTTGACCCAGCCTCCGCTAGCTGTTCTAACAGCAATATAAATATACAATCTGTGTGTATGTAGTTCACTCAGCCTCCGCTAGCTGTGCTAACATCAATATAAATATACAATCTGTGTGTATGTAGTTCACTCAGCCTCCGCTAGCTGTGCTAACATCAATATAAATATACAATCTGTGTGTATGTAGTTCACTCAGCCTCCGCTAGCTGTGCTAACAGCAATATAAATATACAAACTGTGTGTATGTAGTTCACTCAGCCTCCGCTAGCTGTGCTAACAGCAATATAAATATACAATCTGTGTGTATGTAGTTCACTCAGCCTCCGCTAGCTGTGCTAACATCAATATAAATATACAATCTGTGTGTATGTAGTTCACTCAGCCTCCGCTAGCTGTGCTAACAGCTCACCTACTAGACTACAGTACCACATCGGTGGCTGCAGCAGCCAAGGTCACCAGTTGAGAGAGAGACCTCCAGATTATAAAGGATTAAGAGTGAGGGAGTGTTATTGAACCCTGCCATGCAGCAGGCTAGAGGCTACAGCATACAGCATACAGCATACAGCATACAGCACACACACACACACACACACACACACACACACACACACACACACACACACACACACACACACACACACACACGCACGCACGCACGCACCCACGCACGCACGCACGCACACACACACACACACACACACACACACACACACACACACACACACACACACACACACACACACACACACACACACAGGCTTCTACTAATCAGGTCTTTAAAAGAGAGCCAGACTTCATCGCAAATGGATGTAGTGTACTATTTTTGACCAGAGCACTAATGAACTATACACACACAGCTGTCAAAAGTAGTGCACTGTATAGGTTATAGGGGCAACTTCCCCTCCCTCCCTCCCTCCCTCCCTCCCTCCCTCCCTCCCTCCCTCCCTCCCTCCCTCCCTCCCTCCCTCCCTCCCTCCCTCCCTCCCTCCCTCCCTCCCTCCCTCCCTCCTCACTCTCTTCTCACTCTCTCTCTCCCCCTCTCTATTCCCTCTATCCTCCTCCCTCTCTCCTCTCTCTATCTGACGGGAGGTGCCATGTGGAGGTATTGTGCAATCCGCTGTCAGTAACTGTCCTCATGGGCTTTCCTTGTTGGATGCTGTGTGTGTGTGTGTGTGTGTGTGTGTGTGTGTGTGTGTGTGTGTGTGTGTGTGTGTGTGTGTGTGTGTGTGTGTGTGTGTGTGTGTGTGTGTGTGTGTGTGTGTGTGTTAAAAGAGATTCAACGTAGTAGTGTGTGTATGTTGACTCATAAACTTTTGTGATTGATTGAAAGATTATCGATTGTAAGCCGATCTTGAATAGATTATCTGACTCACATGATGTCACAAACACATTCCTATATCCTGACGCGTAGTAAGGCATCACCAGGAAGGTTTAACCGACCAATCGACGCCATGCCTTTTCAATGGCATGGATTAGCAGTGATCCAGCAGCTCTCTGAGAACTGAGTAAGTCCCTCCCCATCCCCTTCATATTACTGGACCATAAAGAGATTACAGGACCGGCCAGGACCAAAGCATCTGTACTAGGCTCAGGATGGTAGATGGTGAATGCGGGGAGAGAGAGAGAGACAGAGAGAGAGAGAGACAGAGAGAGAGAGAGAGAGAGACAGAGAGAGAGAGAAAGAGAGAGAGAGAAAGAGAGAGAGAGAGAGACAGAGAGAGAGAGAGAGCAGGACAGTAGGGGGTAGGGGGAAGGTTGGAGAACAGTGTTGGGGGGTGCCCTCCATCAGTGTAGCTGCAGACGATGCAGAGGTGGTCAGAGTGCACACTAGCAGCAACTATAGAACAGGGACTACAAGGAGAAGAGCATAGTAGGGCGCCTACCTAGTGTATAGAATGGCCGTAGCCCAGAGTGAGTGAGTGAACCAGACGTAGAGTACCATAGAGAGGGTATCAGGTGGATGCTGAGAGAGAGAGGCCTGCAACCTGACGATAAGAAGGAAGGAAGGAACGTGAGGAGGACCTGACTGCAACTCGCCATGGCCTTGGCCTGCCTGAGCTGTGTATCTCTCAGATCTAGAGGTATGGTACTGTGTATCTCTCAGATCTAGAGGTATGGTACTGTGTATCTATCAGATCTAGAGGTATGGTACTGTGTATTTATCCGATCTAGAGGTATGGTACTGTGTATTTATCCGATCTAGAGGTATGGTACTGTGTATTTATCCGATCTAGAGGTATGGTACTGTCTATCTATCAGATCTAGAGGTATGGTACTGTGTATCTATCAGATCTAGAGGTATGGTACTGTGTATCTATCAGATCCAGAGGTATGGTACTGTGTATTTATCCGATCTAGAGGTATGGTACTGTGTATCTATCAGATCTTGAGGTATGGTACTGTCTGGGCTGTGTATCTATCAGATCTAGAGGTATGGTACTGTGTATCTCTCAGATCTAGAGGTATGGTACTGTGTATCTCTCAGATCTAGAGGTATGGTACTGTGTATCTATCAGATCTAGAGGTATGGTACTGTGTTTCTATCAGATCTAGAGGTATGGTACTGTATATCTCTCAGATCTAGAGGTATGGTACTGTGTATCTATCAGATCTAGAGGTATGGTACTGTGTGTCTATTAGATCTAGAGGTATGGTACTGTGTATCTATCAGATCTAGAGGTATGGTACTGTGTGTCTATTAGATCTAGAGGTATGGTACTGTTTATCTATCAGATCTAGAGGTTGGTACTGTTTATCTATCAGATCTAGAGGTATGGTACTGTGTGTCTATTAGATCTAGAGGTATGGTACTGTGTATCCCAGATCTAGAGGTTTGGTTCTGTGTATCTATCAGATCTAGAGATATGGTACTGTGTATCTATCAGATCTAGAGGTATGGTACTGTGTATCTATTAGATCTAGAGGTATGGTACTGTGTATCTATCAGATCTAGAGTTATGGTACTGTGTATCTATTAGATCTAGAGGTATGGTACTGTGTATCATCTATTAGATCTAGAGGTATGGTACTTTGTATCTATTAGATCTAGAGGTATGGTACTGTGTATCTATTAGATCTAGAGGTATGGTACTTTGTGTCTCTTAGATCTAGAGGTATGGTACTGTGTATCTCTCAGATCTAGAGGTATGGTACTGTGTATCTATTAGATCTAGAGGTATGGTACTGTGTATCTATCAGATCTAGAGTTATGGTACTGTGTATCTATTAGATCTAGAGGTATGGTACTGTGTATCTATTAGATCTAGAGGTATGGTACTTTGTATCTATTAGATCTAGAGGTATGGTACTGTGTATCTATCAGATCTAGAGTTATGGTACTGTGTATCTATTAGATCTAGAGGTATGGTACTGTTTATCTATCAGATCTAGAGGTATGGTACTGTGTATCTATTAGATCTAGAGTTATGGTACTGTGTATCTCTCAGATCTAGAGTTATGGTACTGTTTATCTATCAGATCTAGAGGTATGGTACTGTGTATCTATTAGATCTAGAGGTATGGTACTTTGTGTCTCTTAGATCTAGAGGTATGGTACTGTGTATCTATCAGATCTAGAGGTATGGTACTGTGTATCTCTCAGATCGAGAGGTATGGTACTGTGTATCTATTAGATCTAGAGGTATGATACTGTGTATCTATTAGATCTAGAGGTATGGTACTGTGTATCTATCAGATCTAGAGTTATGGTACTGTGTATCTATTAGATCTAGAGGTATGATACTGTGTATCTATTAGATCTAGAGGTATGGTACTGTGTATCTCACAGATCTAGAGGTATGGTACTGTGTATCTATCAGATCTAGAGGTGTGGTACTGTCTGGGCTGTGTATTTATCAGATCTAGAGGTATGGTACTGTGTATCTCTCAGATCTAGAGGTATGGTACTGTGTATCTATCAGATCTAGAGGTATGGTACTGTCTGGGCTGTGTATCTCTCAGATCTAGAGGTATGGCACTGTGTATCTATTAGATCTAGAGGTATGGAACTGTGTATCGCTCAGATCTAGATGTATGGTACTGTGTATTTATCAGATCTAGAGGTGTGGTACTGTCTGGGCTGTGTCTCTCTCAGATCTAGAGGTATGGTACTGTGTATTTATCAGATCTAGAGGTGTGGTACTGTCTGGGCTGTGTCTCTCAGATCTAGAGGTATGGTACAGTCTGGGCTGTGTATCTCTCAGATCTAGAGGTATGGTACTGTGTATTTATCAGATCTTGAGGTATGGTACAGTCTGGGCTGTGTATCTCTCAGATCTAGAGGTATGGTACTGTCTATCTATCTGATCTAGAGGTATGGTACTGTCTATCTATCTGATCTAGAGGTATGGTACTGTGTGTCTATTAGATCTAGAGGTATGGTACTGTGTGTCTCTTAGATCTAGAGGTATGGTACAGTCTGGGCTGTGTATCTATCAGATCTAGAGGTTGGTACTCTTTGGGCTGCTTCACTAGTACTAGCAGTAGTATGGTTTATTCTTATATTATATTTATTTGTTTATCTATTCTTATATTATATGGTTTATTCTTCACAGCAGTTTGAATGGTTATGGTTGTTTCTGGTGAACTCACTCACTACTGTTCTATGCTGATTATCAGGGTTGGTTTGTCTACTGGTTTAGCCTGCTGTTTTGTTTGTTTATAACCTGTGGGGGGAAAAAACAGATTATGACGTGGGTCAAAAACTATACTATTCTCTTTTTCAAAATCACTTCCTCTGAGCTCTCAGCTCTAGGTTATCGGTTTGTTATCGGTTTTGTTTTCTGAAAGCCTTGGAGTTTCTGGACTTTCTCATCGCATAGTAACAGGGAGGTTTTCCTGTGTTCAACAGAAGTCCAACCCCGTCCCTTTGACCTGATCCACTGGAGTGACATTTCAACATCAGTTTGTCAAAGCTCTCTAGGCTATTGTTTTTTTTTTTTTTTTTCTAAAAGTTCCTGAAAGCGCCGTTCCCATACGTAGCGCAGTGTTAATACATGGGCTGAGGCCTGGGTTGTACACGTCTCAACTGGTTGGAATAATTAAAGGGCAGAAGTAGCAGTCTGGGGGGAAATGAGGAAACCAGAGCTTTAAAGATAGAGGAGAGGACAGCTTTAAAGTATTGTAAGGCTCCGGGGGGAGAGGATGATTGTGGGAAAGAGTCTATCTGCTTTTTGGCAAATGTCCCTTAGATGAACTGGCTTCTTCTGATGGAGTCCGATGAGTGTGTAGATTAGGAAGAGTAAACCAGTGAGATTGTATGTGTGTGTGTGTGTGTGTGCGTAGATTAGCAGTACTTTCAGAGATTGTGTAGATTAGGAATGAGAGTTAATATCTAGATTAAGAGAAAGATTGTGTGTGTAGATTAAACATGAGAGAGTGAGGGTGTTTTTAGATGAAACAGAAGACAGCGAGGGGGTACGTAGATTAAACGGTATGAGGCTCCTAGAGGAGCAAGAGACTTGAAGAGCAGTACTACTGCACCATTTCCTGTGGGTGTGCGCATGTGTGTGACTGGGCTTGATATACTGTACAGTGGCTTGCGAATCTATTCACCCCCCTTGGCATTTTTCCTATTTTGTTGCCTTACAACCTGGAATTAAAATAGATTTTTGGGGGGTTTGTATCATTTGTATCATGCTGCCACCACCATGCTTCACTCTGGGGATGGTGTTCTCAGGGTGATGCGAGGTGTTGGGTTTACGGCAGACATAGCGTTTTCCTTGATGGCCAAAAAGCTTAATTTTAGTCTCATCTGACCAGAGTACCTTCTTCCATATGTTTAGGGAGTCTCCCACATGCCTTTTGGAAAACACCAAACATGTTTGCTTATTTCTTTCTTTGAAGCAATGGCTTTTTTCTGGCCAGTCTTCCATAAATCCCAGCTCTGTGGAGTGTATGGCTTAAAGTGGTCCTATGGACAGATACTCCAATGTCCGCTGTGGAGCTTTGCAGCTCCTTCTGGGTTATCTTTGGTCTCTTTGTTCCCTCTCTGAGAGATATGCTACAGCAGATGATGCTAAATGCTTTTCTCACGTGTTACACATGTTGACATCTCTACCTCAGGACGTGGTCACCTCTTTAATGGCATTGAGTTGTATGGCATCCTGCAGATCTGCAGTTGGACATCTAAAACGTTGGACCATATCCTGTCAGGTGACCCCACTCTATATCCTGAGCCTCTGTAACCTGTTGGTTGGCTCGTTTACACAGCTTATTACAGTTTAATAACTTTTAAATGGTGTCTATGGACCTGATGTGGTGTCTATAGTCTTGATGTGATGTCTATAGACTTGATGTGATGTCTATAGACTTGATGTGGTGTCTATAGACTTGATGTGGTGTCTATAGTCTTGATGTGGTGTCTATAGTCTTGATGTGGTGTCTATAGTCTTGATGTGGTGTCTATAGACTTGATGTGGTGTCTATAGACTTGATGTGGTGTCTATAGTCTTGATGTGGTGTCTATAGACTTGATGTGGTGTCTATAGTCTTGATGTGGTGTCTATAGACTTGATGTGGTGTCTATAGTCTTGATGTGGTGTCTATAGTCTTGATGTGGTGTCTATAGACTTGATGTGGTGTCTATAGACTTGATGTGGTGTCTATAGTCTTGATGTGGTGTCTATAGACTTGATGTGGTGTCTATAGTCTTGATGTGGTGTCTATAGACTTGATGTGGTGTCTATAGTCTTGATGTGGTGTCTATAGTCTTGATGTGGTGTCTATAGACTTGATGTGGTGTCTATAGTCAACAACAGTCCCATAACAGGACCCAGCAGTATTTGGTGAAAGCATAGCTGAGCGTTGCTGTATCGTTGTGGGATTATCAAACGCTATCAGGATCACCTTTAGGTAGCCAGCTGTGAGGAACAGACAGATATACAGGCCGCTGCCATCCGATGTCCGCCCATCCCCCACTCTGCTGTCAGAGATAGAAAGAGAGAGAGAGCGAGGGGAGAGAGAGAGAGAGAGAGAGTGAGGGAGAGAGAGAGGGAGAGAGAGAGAGAGCGAGGGAGAGAATGAGAGAGAGAGCGAGGGAGAGAATGAGAGACGGAGCGAGGGAGAGAATATAAGACAGAGCGAGGGAGAGAATATAAGACAGAGCGAGGGAGAGAATATAAGACAGAGCGAGGGAGAGAATATAAGACAGAGCGAGGGAGAGAATATAAGACAGAGCGAGGGAGAGAATATAAGACAGAGCGAGGGAGAGAATATAAGACAGAGCGAGGGAGAGAATGAGAGCGAGGGAGAGAATGAGAGACAGAGCGAGGGAGAGAATATAAGACAGAGCGAGGGAGAGAATATAAGACAGAGCGAGGGAGAGAATATAAGACAGAGCGAGGGAGAGAATGAGAGCGAGGGAGAGAATGAGAGAGCGAGGGAGAGAGAGAGAGAGAGCGAGGGAGAGAGAGAGAGAGAGAGCGAGGGAGAGAGAGAGAGAAAGAGCGAGGGAGAGAGGGAGAGAGAGAGAGAGAGAGCGAGGGAGAGAGAATGAGAGAGAGAATGAGAGAGAGAGAGAGATTCCCACACAGACAGTATTTTTCCACATTTTGAATGTATCACAATGTCACTATGGAAAAAGCTTTTGATAAAGTGTCTGCAAAACGACTATGGAGTCCTGCAGGGGTGATTAACTATACTGACCTCCATGTTATTATTTGACTATGGAGACCTGCAGGGTGATTAACTATACTGACCTCCGTGTTATTATTTGACCTTGGAGACCTGCAGGGGTGATTAACTATACTGACCTCCGTGTTATTATTTGACTATGGAGACCTGCAGGGTGATTAACTATACTGACCTCCGTGTTATTATTTGACTATGGAGACCTGCAGGGTGATTAACTATACTGACCTCCGTGTTATTATTTGACTATGGAGACCTGCAGGGTGATTAACTATACTGACCTCCGTGTTATTATTTGACTATGGAGACCTGCAGGGTGATTAACTATACTGACCTCCGTGTTATTATTTGACTATGGAGACCTGCAGGGGTGATTAACTATACTGACCTCCGTGTTATTATTTGACTATGGAGACCTGCAGGGGTGATTAACTATACTGACCTCCGTGTTATTATTTGACTATGGAGACCTGCAGGGTGATTAACTATACTGACCTCCGTGTTATTATTTGACTCTGGAGACCTGCAGGGTGATTAACTATACTGACCTCCGTGTTATTATTTGACTATGGAGACCTGCAGGGTGATTAACTATACTGACCTCCGTGTTATTATTTGACTATGGAGACCTGCAGGGGTGATTAACTATACTGACCTCCGTGTTATTATTTGACTATGGAGACCTGCAGGGGTGATTAACTATACTGACCTCCGTGTTATTATTTGACTATGGAGACCTGCAGCGGTGATTAACTATACTGACCTCCGTGCTATTATTTGACTATGGAGACCTGCAGGGTGATTAACTATACTGACCTCCGTGTTATTATTTGACTCTGGAGACCTGCAGGGTGATTAACTATACTGACCTCCGTGTTATTATTTGATTATGGAGACCTGCAGGGGTGATTAACTATACTGACCTCCATGTTATTATTTGACTATGGAGACCTGCAGGGCGATTAACTATACTGACCTCTGTGTTATTATTTGACTATGGAGACCTGCAGGGTGATTAACTATACTGACCTCCGTGTTATTATTTGACCTTGGAGACCTGCAGGGGTGATTAACTATACTGACCTCCGTGTTATTATTTGACTATGGAGACCTGCAGGGTGATTAACTATACTGACCTCCATGTTATTATTTGACTATGGAGACCTGCAGGGTGATTAACTATACTGACCTCCGTGTTATTATTTGACTATGGAGACCTGCAGGGTGATTAACTATACTGACCTCCGTGTTATTATTTGACTATGGAGACCTGCAGGGTGATTAACTATACTGACCTCCGTGTTATTATTTGACTATGGAGACCTGCAGGGGTGATTAACTATACTGACCTCCGTGTTATTATTTGACTATGGAGACCTGCAGGGTGATTAACTATACTGACCTCCGTGTTATTATTTGACTCTGGAGACCTGCAGGGTGATTAACTATACTGACCTCCGTGTTATTATTTGACTATGGAGACCTGCAGGGTGATTAACTATACTGACCTCCGTGTTATTATTTGACTATGGAGACCTGCAGGGGTGATTAACTATACTGACCTCCGTGTTATTATTTGTGGAGACCTGCAGGGGTGATTAATATACTGACTCCGTGTTATTATTTGACTATGGAGACCTGCAGGGTGATTAACTATACTGACCTCCGTGTTATTATTTGACTATGGAGACCTGCAGGGTGATTAACTATACTGACCTCCGTGTTATTATTTGACTATGGAGACCTGCAGGGTGATTAACTATACTGACCTCCGTGTTATTATTTGACTATGGAGACCTGCAGGGTGATTAACTATACTGACCTCCGTGTTATTATTTGACTATGGAGACCTGCAGGGTGATTAACTATACTGACCTCCGTGTTATTATTTGACTATGGAGACCTGCAGGGTGTGATTAACTGCAGGGGTGATTAACTGACTGACCTCCGTGTTATTATTTGACTATGGAGACCTGCAGGGGTGATTAACTATACTGACCTCCGTGTTATTATTTGACTATGGAGACCTGCAGGGTGATTAACTATACTGACCTCCGTGTTATTATTTGACTCTGGAGACCTGCAGGGTGATTAACTATACTGACCTCCGTGTTATTATTTGACTATGGAGACCTGCAGGGTGATTAACTATACTGACCTCCGTGTTATTATTTGACTATGGAGACCTGCAGGGGTGATTAACTATACTGACCTCTGTGTTATTATTTGACTATGGAGACCTGCAGGGTGATTAACTATACTGACCTCCGTGTTATTATTTGACTCTGGAGACCTGCAGGGTGATTAACTATACTGACCTCCATGTTATTATTTGACTATGGAGACCTGCAGGGGTGATTAACTATACTGACCTCCGTGTTATTATTTGACTATGGAGACCTGCAGCGGTGATTAACTATACTGACCTCCGTGCTATTATTTGACTATGGAGACTTGCAGGGTGATTAACTATACTGACCTCCGTGTTATTATTTGACTCTGGAGACCTGCAGGGTGATTAACTATACTGACCTCCGTGTTATTATTTGATTATGGAGACCTGCAGGGTTGATTAACTATACTGACCTCCATGTTATTATTTGACTATGGAGACCTGCAGGGTGATTAACTATACTGACCTCTGTGTTATTATTTGACTATGGAGACCTGCAGGGTGATTAACTATACTGACCTCCGTGTTATTATTTGACCTTGGAGACCTGCAGGGGTGATTAACTATACTGACCTCCGTGTTATTATTTGACTATGGAGACCTGCAGGGTGATTAACTATACTGACCTCCATGTTATTATTTGACTATGGAGACCTGCAGGGTGATTAACTATACTGACCTCCGTGTTATTATTTGACTATGGAGACCTGCAGGGTGATTAACTATACTGACCTCCGTGTTATTATTTGACTATGGAGACCTGCAGGGTGATTAACTATACTGACCTCCGTGTTATTATTTGACTATGGAGACCTGCAGGGGTGATTAACTATACTGACCTCCGTGTTATTATTTGACTATGGAGACCTGCAGGGGTGACTAACTATACTGACCTCCGTGTTATTATTTGACTATGGAGACCTGCAGGGTGATTAACTATACTGACCTCCGTGTTATTATTTGACTCTGGAGACCTGCAGGGTGATTAACTATACTGACCTCCGTGTTATTATTTGACTATGGAGACCTGCAGGGTGATTAACTATACTGACCTCCGTGTTATTATTTGACTATGGAGACCTGCAGGGGTGATTAACTATACTGACCTCTGTGTTATTATTTGACTATGGAGACCTGCAGGGTGATTAACTATACTGACCTCCGTGTTATTATTTGACTCTGGAGACCTGCAGGGTGATTAACTATACTGACCTCCGTGTTATTATTTGACTATGGAGACCTGCAGGGTGATTAACTATACTGACCTCCGTGTTATTATTTGACTATGGAGACCTGCAGGGGTGATTAACTATACTGACCTCCGTGTTATTATTTGACTATGGAGACCTGCAGGGTGATTAACTATACTGACCTCCGTGTTATTATTTGACTATGGAGACCTGCAGCGGTGATTAACTATACTGACCTCCGTGCTATTATTTGACTATGGAGACCTGCAGGGTGATTAACTATACTGACCTCCGTGTTATTATTTGACTCTGGAGACCTGCAGGGTGATTAACTATACTGACCTCCGTGTTATTATTTGATTATGGAGACCTGCAGGGTGATTAACTATACTGACCTCCGTGTTATTATTTGACTATGGAGACCTGCAGGGGTGATTAACTATACTGACCTCCGTGTTATTATTTGACTATGGAGACCTGCAGGGTGATTAACTATACTGACCTCCGTGTTATTATTTGACTCTGGAGACCTGCAGGGTGATTAACTATACTGACCTCCGTGTTATTATTTGACTATGGAGACCTGCAGGGTGATTAACTATACTGACCTCCGTGTTATTATTTGACTATGGAGACCTGCAGGGGTGATTAACTATACTGACCTCCGTGTTATTATTTGACTATGGAGACCTGCAGGGTGATTAACTATACTGACCTCCGTGTTATTATTTGACTCTGGAGACCTGCAGGGTGATTAACTATACTGACCTCCGTGTTATTATTTGACTATGGAGACCTGCAGGGGTGATTAACTATACTGACCTCCGTGTTATTATTTGACTATGGAGACCTGCAGGGGTGATTAACTATACTGACCTCCGTGTTATTATTTGACTATGGAGACCTGCAGGGGTGATTAACTATACTGACCTCCGTGTTATTATTTGACTCTGGAGACCTGCAGGGTGATTAACTATACTGACCTCCGTGTTATTATTTGACTATGGAGACCTGCAGGGGTGATTAACTATACTGACCTCCGTGTTATTATTTGACTATGGAGACCTGCAGGGGTGATTAACTATACTGACCTCCGTGTTATTATTTGACTATGGAGACCTGCAGGGGTGATTAACTATACTGACCTCCGTGTTATTATTTGACTATGGAGACCTGCAGGGGTGATTAACTATACTGACCTCCGTGTTATTATTTGACTATGGAGACCTGCAGGGGTGATTAACTATACTGACCTCCGTGTTATTATTTGACTATGGAGACCTGCAGGGGTGATTAACTATACTGACCTCCGTGTTATTATTTGACTATGGAGACCTGCAGGGGTGATTAACTATACTGACCTCCGTGTTATTATTTGACTATGGAGACCTGCAGGGGTGATTAACTATACTGACCTCCGTGTTATTATTTGACTATGGAGACCTGCAGGGTGATTAACTATACTGACCTCCGTGTTATTATTTGACTATGGAGACCTGCAGGGGTGATTAACTATACTGACCTCCGTGTTATTATTTGACTATGGAGACCTGCAGGGTGATTAACTATACTGACCTCCGTGTTATTATTTGACTATGGAGACCTGCAGGGTGATTAACTATACTGACCTCCGTGTTATTATTTGACTATGGAGACCTGCAGGGTGATTAACTATACTGACCTCCGTGTTATTTACTCAGGATGATTATGTACAGTACAATAATATCCTCTCTCCTACAACAGTTCTCTAAACACAACCCCCCCTCCCCCCCAACCCACCCACTCACACACACACACCATGACCCCCTCATCACCAGCACCAATGCGCTGGCTGTGTGTTCTACTCTGTTCTGACCCAGATTTGTCTGCACTAATACTTTTCACCACTAATGACTTGTATATCTGCTGCAGCTGCACTAGGAAAGAGAGAGAGGAGGGGCTGTGGCATCTGGACTATCTGAGCTCTATCTGCCTGCTGCCTGTTTTCAGCCCTGTTTACAGCCCTGTTTACAGCCCTGTTACGGCCCTGTTACGGCCCTGTTACAGATTGACACAATTATTAATTTTCACAAAGTCTGCTGCCTCAGTTTGTATGATGGCAATTTGCATATACTCCAGAATGTTATGAAGAGTGATCAGATGAATTGCAATTAATTGCGAAGACCCTCTTTGCCATGCAAATGAACTAAATTCCCCAAAAACATTTCCACTGCATTTCAGCCCTGCCACAAAAGGACCAGCTGACATAATGTCAGTGATTCTCTTGTTAACACAGGTGTGAGTGTTGATGAGGACTGGAGATCACTCTGTCATGCTGATTGAGTTCAAATAACAGACTGGAAGCTTCAAAAGGAGGGTGGTGCTTGGAATCATTGTTATTCCTCTGTCAACCATGGTTACCTGCAAGGAAACATGTGCCGTCATCATTGCTTTGCACAAAAAGGAGGAGAGCGGTTCAATTGTTGTGAAGAAGGCTTCAAGGCACCCAAGAAAGTCCAGCATGTGCCAAGACCGTCTCCTAAAGTTGATTCAGCTGCGGGATCGGGGCACCACCAGTAAAGAGCTTGCTCAAGAATGGCAGCAGGCAGGTGTGAGTGCATCTGCACGCACAGTGAGGTTAAGACTTTTGGAGGATGGCCTGGTGTCAAGAAGGGCAGCAAAGAAGCCACTTCTTTCCAGGAAAAACATCAGGGACAGACTGATATTCTGCAAAAGGTACAGGGATTAGACTGCTGAGGACTGGAGTAAAGTCATTTTCTCTGATGAATCCCCTTTCCGATTGTTTGGGGCATCTGGAAAAAAGCTTGTCCGGAGAAGACAAGGTGAGCGCTACCATCAGTCCTGTGTCATGTCAACAGTAAAGCATCCTGAGACCATTCATGTGTGGGGTTGCTTCTAAGCCAAGGGAGTGGGCTCACTCACAAACACAGCCATGAATAAAAAATGGTACCAACACATTCTCCTAGAGCAACTTCTCCCAACCATCCAGGAACAGTTTGGTGACGAACAATGCCTTTTCCAGCATGATGGAGCACCTTACCATAAGGCAAAAGTGATAAGTGGCTCAGGGAACAAAACATTGATATTTTGGGTCCATGGCCAGGAAACTCCCCAGACCTTAATCCTATTGAGAAATTGTGGTCAATCCTCAAGAGGCAGGTGGACAAACAAAAACCCACAAATTCTGGCAAACTCCAAGCATTGATTATGTAAGAATGGGCTGCCATCAGTCAGGATGTGGCCCAGAAGTTAATTGACAGCATGTCAGGGCGGATTGCAGAGATCTTGAAGAAGAAGGGTCAACACTGCAAATATTGACTCTTTGCATCAACTTCATGTAATTGTCAATAAAAGCCTTTGACACTTATGAAATGCTTGTAATTATACTTCAGTATTCCATAGTAACATCTGACAAAAATATCTAAAGACACTGAAGCAGCAAACTTTGTGAAAATTAATATTTGTGTCATTCTCAAAAGTTTTGGCCACGACTGTATATTTGTGTGTTAGTAAATTTAGGAGGAGAGATATATGCACTACATATAAGTATTGAGTCTAGGTTGGTCCTTTTCTATCCAATAATGTGGTATTTACATCATCATGCAAATAAATTCATTAAAAATTCTACAATGTGATTTTCTGGATTTTTTTTCATTTTGTCTGTCATAGTTGAAGTGTACCTATGATGAAAATTACAGGCCTCTCTCATCTTTTTAAGTGGGAGAACTTGCACAATTGGTGGCTGACTAGATACTTTTTTGCCCCACTGTATAACAATGTGTTGTTCCTGACTGAACCTGCATCTTGGAGGAGACACATTGCTATACACAGTGTACATATTGCTGTGCACAATGCCTTTACCATTTCTTTGCCCAGAGAAAAAAAACCTACGTGTTGGTCAGGCTCTTTAACAGCCGTGTCCTGATATGGAAGTTACAGCTTGTCAATACTGTTACTAGTCCTCTCTGCTGCTCTGGAGTGGCCTGAGTTCCTGGGCCAGGCTGATGATGCTGGAAACTGCTGAGTCCACACCTGCAGACAGGAGGGAGGGAGGGAGAGAGAGAGAGAGAGAGAGAGAGAGAGAGAGAGAGAGAGAGAGAGGGAGAGAGAGAGAGGGAGAGAGAGTGAGAGAGCGAGAGAGAGAGAGAGAGAGAGAGAGAGGGAGAGAGAGAGCGAGAGAGAGAGAGAGGGAGAGGGAGAGAGAGCGAGAGAGAGAGAGAGAGAGAGAGAGAGAGAGAGAGAGAGGGAGAGAGAGAGAGAGAGAGAGAGAGAGAGAGAGAAAGGAAAGGAAGAGTGAATGAGAGAGTTCCATTACAGTAGGGTATTAGCCAGATACAGAGAGAGCTCGTCCACTCTGTCAGACCTGAGTTGGTCTCTCACGGACATGCCGCCCCGTCCGTCTCTCAGTGTAGCCACTGAAGCGGGAGATGGGTAACTCACAGAGAAAGATTCCTCCCTGTCGCATGCAGAGGAGGAAGAGGAGTAGGAGAGGAGGAAGACAGGAGAAGGACATTGCAGGTAGGAGGAGGGATGAAGGCTAGACATAACATGAAGGACAGGTGAGTGACTGACGTTGCGCTAGTGTAGGGATGGAGTGTGTGACTGACTGTCATCGAGTCTTCAGACCTAACGCCAGTCTTCAGGGAAGGTTACTCATCGAACCACCTCTGTTGTGCAGCTGTTTGGTTCTAGCTGAATGGCTGGACAAAGGGATAACTTGAAAGGTCATGCACTGGGTCTGGCGATAGGTAGAGGTGGGTACTGTGTGTGTGTGTGTTATGTATCCATTGCAAGCCTTTGTTGTTTATCGTGATCATTATGCCAGATATTATGCTGTTGTTGATGCTGTTTTCTGTGAAACAATGACTGTGTTCAGTGCATAGGGAGAAGGAACGCTTGTGGAAGTCATCTCTCTCTCTACTCTCTCTTCCTCTATCTCCTCTCTCTCTCTTTCACCTGTCTCTCTATCTCTCTCTTACCCCTCTCTCTCTCTCTATCACCCCTGTCTCTCTATCTCTCTATCTCTCTCTCACCCCTGTCTCTCTCTATCACCCTCTCTCTCTCTCTCTCTCTCTCTCTCTTACCCCTGTCTCTCTCTCTCTCTATCACCCTCTCTCTCTCTCTCTCTCTCTCCCTCTCTCTCTCTCTCTCTCTCTCTCTTACCCCTGTCTCTCTCTCTCTCTCTGATCTGTTTCTTGATGATACACAGCACTAAAACCATGTGATATGAGGAAAAAAATGTTGCTGAGTAATTGACTCTTTAAAATCCACTGCATTCTCTGATGAGACACTGCTGCTGCAGCATAAACTATCTGGAGGAAAGGAGAGGAGAGGAGAGGAGAGGAGAGGAGAGGAGAGAAGGAGAGGAGAGGAGAATGAAAGGAGATCGAGAAGAGAGGAGTCTGATAGGAGAGCAAATGAGGAAAGGAGAGGAGGAGGGTGTGCTGTAACAGTACGTGACACAAATCCAGTACCTCTACTTCATTACAGCAGTAGAGGCTGAATCCACCATCTCTACTCCATTACAGCAGCAGAGGCTGAATCTCTGTCCTCCTCTCAACCCCCTCCCCCAGCCTTGGAGGATAAAAGATGATGAAAGAACGAGGGTTGACATCTCCCTCGTATCTTCTGTTCATCTCTGTCCTCCTCTCAACCCCCTCCCCCAGCCTTGGAGGATAAAAGATGATGAAAGAAAGAGGGTTGACATCTCCCTCGTATCTTCTGTTGATCTCTGTCCTCCTCTCAACCCCTCCCCCAGCCTTGGAGGATAAAAGATGATGAAAGAACGAGGGTTGACATCTCCCTCGTATCTTCTGTTCATCTCTGTCCTCCTCTCAACCCCCTCCCCCAGCCTTGGAGGATAAAAGATGATGAAAGAACGAGGGTTGACATCTCCCTCGTATCTTCTGTTCATCTCTGTCCTCCTCTCAACCCCCTCCCCCAGCCTTGGAGGATAAAAGATGATGAAAGAAAGAGGGTTGACATCTCCCTCGTATCTTCTGTTCATCTCTGTCCTCCTCTCAACCCCCTCCCCCAGCCTTGGAGGATAAAAGATGATGAAAGAAAGAGGGTTGACATCTCCCTCGTATCTTCTGTTGATCTCTGTCCTCCTCTCAACCCCCTCCCCCAGCCTTGGAGGATAAAAGATGATGAAAGAAAGAGGGTTGACATCTCCCTCGTATCTTCTGTTGATCTCTGTCCTCCTCTCAACCCCCTCCCCCAGCCTTGGAGGATAAAAGATGATGAAAGAAAGAGGGTTGACATCTCCCTCGTATCTTCTGTTCTCCTCTCCCAGCCTTGGAGGATGAAAGCAGCGTTGTCTGTTGTCTGAATCATAATAACACCACCACCTCTTCAAATCAGATGTTCTGTGCATCTATGTGTGTTGATGTCTAACAACAGCAGAGATGGTGTTTTGAGGAAACATGGACGACTGTCATTGGAGCAGTTGTCAGCTTAATTCAGTTGATGTTGATATGTGTTACTGCCCCCTGCTGGTATGGAATGGCAGTGACTGGTTTCATTTATTTATTTATTTTACCTTTATTTAACGAGGCAAGTCAGTTAAGAATAAATTCTTATTTTCAATGATGGCCTAGGAACAGTGGGTTAACTGCCTTGTGTCTAGTGTTTGTGTGTTTATTTTACCTTTATTTAACTTGGCAAGTCAGTTAAGAATAAATTCTTATTTTCAATGATGGCCTAGGAACAGTGGGTTAACTGCCTTGTGTCTAGTGTTTATTTCACCTTTATTTAACTTGGCAAGTCAGTTAAGAACAAATTCTTATTTTCAATGACGGCCTCGGCCCCTGTTCAGGGGCAGAATGTCAGATTTGTACCTTGTCAGCTCGGGGATATGAACTTGCAACCTTTCGGTTACTAGTCCAACGCTCTAACCACTAGGCTACCCTGCCGCCCCAGGCATAACTCCTGTTCATGTTGGGCGGGAAAATATTTTAATATATATGTGTTGAATTATATGTATATATAATGTATTGATTTATATCAAGGTCTTGGTTTGATTGTAGCTGCACAAGTTACAGCTGTTTATGGAAGGCTGTTGAGGTCATACTGTTGGGGTCATACTGTTGAGGTCATACTGTTGAGGTCATACTGTTGGGGTCATACTGTTGAGGTCATACTGTTGAGGTCATACCGTTGGGGTCATACTGTTGGGGTCATACCGTTGAGGTCATACCGTTGGGGTCATACCGTTGAGGTCATACCGTTGAGCTCATACCGTTGAGGTCATACCGTTGGGGTCATACCGTTGAGGTCATACCGTTGGGGTCATACCGTTGGGGTCATACCGTTGGGGTCATACCGTTGGGGTCATACCGTTGGGGTCATACCGTTGAGGTCATACCGTTGGGGTCATACCGTTGAGGTCATACCGTTGAGCTCATACCGTTGAGGTCATACCGTTGGGGTCATACCGTTGAGCTCATACCGTTGGGGTCATACCGTTGGGGTCATACCGTTGGGGTCATACCGTTGGGGTCATACCGTTGGGGTCATACCGTTGGGGTCATACCGTTGAGGTCATACTGTTGGGGTCATACTGTTGGGGTCATACTGTTGGGGTCATACTGTTGGGGTCATACTGTTGGGGTCATACTGTTGGGGTCATACTGTTGGGGTCATACCGTGTCTAAAAACACAGCTGTCTTCTCTCCCAGTGATGACAACAAAACAGAATTCATGTGCAAATTAATAATAACGATCTATTCTCCTGTTCTCTCTTTCCCTATTTTAAGCCATCATTGTAATTAATAATTAGTTCTTAACTGACTTGCCTAGTTAATTAAACGTTAAATTCTATAATTTAAAAAAAAATCTTCATAACCCTATCAATGAATAACAATCACAACTGCCAATGAATGAAAAGGACAGCAGAACCTAACCTGCTGTCTGTCTTTCAAAGAACATAATTTCAATAATATAAATATGACCAATCTATTCTCCTGTTGTCTCTCTCCCTAGCTGTCTCTAACCTGGATGTGGAGAGTAAGCTAACAGTGCACTACCAGGCCCCATGGCACCAGCACCACAACGTGTTTCACCCCTGCAGCCGGCCGCCATGCGTAGAGGAGCTCCACAGACATGCCAAGCAGAGCCTGCGAGCCCTGCACAGAGGTGACATACACCACCTAACATACACCGCCTAACACACATCACCTAACACACACCACCTAACACCTAGCATACACCACCTAACACCTAACATACACCACTTAACACACACCACCTAACATACACCACTGAACATACACCACCTAACATACACCACCTAATACACACCACCTAACATACACCACCTAACACACCTAACCACCTAACACACATCACCTAGCATACACCACCTAACATACACCACCTAATACACACCACCTAACATACACCACCTAACACACCTAACCACCTAACACACATCACCTAGCATACACCACCTAACACCTAACATACACCACCTAACACCTAGCATACACCACCTAACACCTAGCATACACAACCAAACACCTAGCATACACCACCTAACACACACCACCTAACACCTAACACACACCACCTAACACCTAACACACACCACCTAACACCTAACACACACCACCAAACACCTAGCATACACAACCAAACACCTAGCATACACCACCTAACACACACCACCTAACACCTAACATACACCACCTAACATACACCACCTAACACCTAACACACACCACCTAACATACACCACCTAACACCTAACACACACCACCTAACACCTAACATACACCACCTAACATACACCACCTAACACCTAACATACACCACCTAACATACACCACCTAACACCTAACACACACCACCTAACACACACCACCTAACATACACCACCTAACACCTAACATACACCACCTAACACCTAGCATACACCACCTAACACCTAACATACACCACCTAACATACACCACCTAACACCTAACACACACCACCTAACACCTGACATACACCACCAAACACCTAACATACACCACCTAACACCTAACATACACCACCTAACATACACCACCTAACACCTAACATACACCACCTAACACCTAACACACACCATCTAACACCAAACATACACCACATAACACCTAACATACACAAATCAAATCAAATCAAATCAAATTTATTTATATAGCCCTTCGTACATCAGCTGATATCTCAAAGTGCTGTACAGAAACCCAGCCTAAAACCCCAAACAGCAAGCAATGCAGGTGTAGAAGCACGGTGGCTAGGAAAAACTCCCTAGAAAGCTAACAGTGCACTACCAGGCCCCATGGCACCAGCACCACAACGTGTTTCACCCCTGCAGCCGGCCGGCTACACCACCTAACACCTAACATACACCACCTAACATACACCACCTAACACCTAACACACACCACCTAACACACACCACCTAACATACACCACCTAACACCTAACATACACCACCTAACACCTAGCATACACCACCTAACACCTAACATACACCACCTAACATACACCACCTAACACCTAACACACACCACCTAACACCTAACATACACCACCAAACACCTAACATACACCACCTAACACCTAACATACACCACCTAGCACCTAGCATACACCACCTAACACCTAACATACACCACCTAACACCTAACATACACCACCTAACACCAAACATACACCACCTAACACCTAGCATACACCACCTAACACCTAACATACACCACCTAACACCTAACATACCCCACCTAACACACACCACCTAACACCTAACACACACCACCTAACACCTAACATACACCACCAAACACCTAACATACACCCCCTAACACCTAACATACACCACCTAACACCTAACATACACCACCTAACGCCTAACATACGCCACCTAGCATTCACCACCTAACACACACCACCTAACATCTAACATACACCACCTACCATACACCACCTAACACCTAACATACACCACTTAACACCTAAAATACACCACCTAACACCTAACATACACCACCTAACACCTGACATACACCACCTAACACCTAGCATACACCACCTAACACCTAACATACACCACCTAACACCTAACATACACCACCTAACACACACCACCTAACACACACCACCTAACACCTGACATACACCACCTAACACCTAGCATACACCACCTACCACCTAACATACACCACCTAACACCTAACATACACCACCTAACACCTAACACACACCACCTAACACCTAACATACACCACCTAACACCTAACATACACCACCTAACACCTAACATACACCACCTAACACCAAGCATACACCACCTAACACCTAACATACACCACCTAACGCCTAACATACGCCACCTAACACCTAGCATACACCACCTAACACCTAGCATACACCACCTAACACCTAGCATACACCACCTAACATACGCCACCTAGCATACACCACCTAACACCTAACACACACCACCTAGCATACACCACCTAACACCTAACATACACCACCTAACACCTAACATACACCACCTAACACACACCACCAAACACACACCACCTAACACCTGACATACACCACCTAACACCTAACATACACCATCTAACACCTAGCATACACCACCTAACACCTAACACACACCACCTAACACCTAACATACACCTCCTAACACCTAACATACACCACCTAACACCTAACATACACCACCTAACACCAAACATACACCACCTAACACCTAGCATACCCCACCTAACACCTAACATACACCACCTAACACCTAACATACCCCACCTAACACACACCACCTAACACCTAACACACACCACCTAACACCTAACACACACCACCTAACACCTAACATACACCACCAAACACCTAACATACACCTCCTAACACCTAACATACACCACCTAACACCTAGCATACACCACCTAACACCTAACATACACCACCTAACGCCTAACATACGCCACCTAGCATTCACCACCTAACACACACCACCTAACGTCTAACATACACCACCTACCATACACCACCTAACACACACCACCTAACACCTAACATACACCACTTAACACCTAACATACACCACCTAACACCTAACATACACCACCTAACACCTGACATACACCACCTAACACCTAGCATACACCACCTAACACCTAACATACACCACCTAACACCTAACATACACCACCTAACACACACCACCTAACACACACCACCTAACACCTGACATACACCACCTAACACCTAGCATACACCACCTAACACCTAACACACACCACCTAACACACACCACCTAACACCTGACATACACCACCTAACACCTAGCATACACCACCTAACACCTAACATACACCACCTAACACCTAACATACACCACCTAACACACACCACCTAACACCTAACATACACCACCTAACACCTGACATACACCACCTAACACCTAGCATACACCACCTACCACCTAACACACACCACCTAACACACACCACCTAACACCTGACATACACCACCTAACACCTAGCATACACCACCTAACACCTAACACACACCACCTAACACCTAACATACACCACCTAACACCTAACATACACCACCAAACACCTAACATACACCACCTAACACCTAACATACACCACCTAACACCAAGCATACACCACCTAACACCTAACATACACCACCTAACGCCTAACATACGCCACCTAGCATACACCACCTAACACCTAGCATACACCACCTAACACCTAGCATACACCACCTAACATACGCCACCTAGCATACACCACCTAACACCTAACATACACCACCTAACACACACCACCTAACACCTAACACACACCACCTAACATACACCACCTAACACACACCACCTAGCATACACCACCTAACACCTAACATACACCACCTAACACCTAACATACACCACCTAACGCCTAACATACGCCACCTAGCATTCACCACCTAACACACACCACCTAACGTCTAACATACACCACCTACCATACACCACCTAACACACACCACCTAACACCTAACATACACCACTTAACACCTAACATACACCACCTAACACCTAACATACACCACCTAACACCTAGCATACACCACCTAACACCTAACATACACCACCTAACACCTAACATACACCACCTAACACACACCACCTAACACACACCACCTAACACCTGACATACACCACCTAACACCTAGCATACACCACCTACCACCTAACACACACCACCTAACACCTGACATACACCACCTAACACCTAGCATACACCACCTAACACCTAACATACACCACCTAACACCTAACATACACCACCTAACACACACCACCTAACACACACCACCTAACACCTAACATACACCACCTAACACCTAACATACACCACCAAACACCTAACATACACCACCTAACACCTAACATACACCACCTAACGCCTAGCATACGCCACCTAACACCTAGCATACACCACCTAACACCTAGCATACACCACCTAACACCTAGCATACACCACCTAACATACGCCACCTAGCATACACCACCTAACACCTAACATACACCACCTAACACACACCACCTAACACCTAACACACACCACCTAGCATACACCACCTAACACCTAATATACACCACCTAACACCTAACATACACCACCTAACACACACCACCAAACACACACCACCTAACACCTGACATACACCACCTAACACCTAACATACACCATCTAACACCTAGCATACACCACCTAACACCTAACACACACCACCTAACACCTAACATACACCCCCTAACACCTAACATACACCACCTAACACCTAACATACACCACCTAACACCAAACATACACCACCTAACACCTAGCATACACCACCTAACACCTAACATACACCACCTAACACCTAACATACCCCACCTAACACACACCACCTACAACACACCACCTAACACCTAACACACACCACCTAACACCTAACACACACCACCTAACACTTAACATACACCACCAAACACCTAACATACACCCCCTAACACCTAACATACACCACCTAACACCTAGCATACACCACCTAACACCTAACATACACCACCTAACGCCTAACATACGCCACCTAGCATTCACCACCTAACACACACCACCTAACGTCTAACATACACCACCTACCATACACCACCTAACACACACCACCTAACACCTAACATACACCGCTTAACACCTAACATACACCACCAAACACCTAACATACACCACCTAACACCTGACATACACCACCTAACACCTAGCATACACCACCTAACACCTAACATACACCACCTAACACACACCACCAAACACACACCACCAAACACCTGACATACACCACCTAACACCTAACATACACCACCTAACACCTAGCATACACCACCTAACACCTAACACACACCACCTAACACCTAGCATACACCACCTAACACCTAACACACACCACCTAACCCCTAACATACACCACCTAACACCTAAAATACACCACCAAACACCTAACATACACCACCTAACACCTAACATACACCACCTAACACCTAGCATAACCACCTAACACCTAACACACACCACCTAACGCCGAACATACGCCACCTAACACCTAGCATACACCACCTAACACCTAGCATACACCACCTAACATACGCCACCTAGCATACACCACCTAACACCTAACATACGCCACCTAACACACACCACCTAACATAAACCACCTAACACACACCACCTAACATACACCACCTAATACCTAACATACACCACCTAACACCTAGCATACACCACCTAACACCTAACACACACCACCTAACACCTAGCATACACCACCTAACACCTAACACACACCACCTAACCCCTAACATACACCACCTAACACCTAAAATACACCACCAAACACCTAACATACACCACCTAACACCTAACATACACCACCTAACACCTAGCATAACCACCTAACACCTAACACACACCACCTAACGCCGAACATACGCCACCTAACACCTAGCATACACCACCTAACACCTAGCATACACCACCTAACATACGCCACCTAGCATACACCACCTAACACCTAACATACGCCACCTAACACACACCACCTAACATACACCACCTAACACACACCACCTAACATACACCACCTAATACCTAACATACACCACCTAACACCTGACACACACCACCTAACACCTAGCATACATCACCTAACATACACCGCCTAACATACACCACCTAACACACACCACCTAACACACACCACCTAACACACAGCCCCTAACATACACCACCTAACACCTAACACAGACCACCTAACACCTAACACAGACTACCTCACACAGAAATACCAAGCAGAGCTTCTCAGCCCTACACAGAACTTGGGAACCAAAACACACAAGCACACACACCATAAACCATACACTCTACCTAACAACAGTTTGAACCAGGGTTGGTGTGAAGTCGATCAGTAATCCCTCATATGTGGCGCCACCTAGTGTTAGTACTGTGAACACCTGCTAGTCTGGGTTCTAGAAAACTCTTGATTGACATCATCTCAGTGAGGAGCCAGTGGCTGTTAAAGCTGCAACACAACATGGTGACCGCTAGTGAATACAGTCACAACATGGTGACTGCTAGTGAATACAGTCACAACATGGTGACCGCTAGTGAATACAGTCACAACATGGTGACCGCTAGTGAATACAGTCACAACATGGTGACTGCTAGTGAATACAGTCACAACATGGTGACTGCTAGTGAATACAGTCACAACATGGTGACCGCTAGTGAATACAGTCACAACATGGTGACTGCTAGTGAATACAGTCACAACATGGTGACCGCTAGTGAATACAGTAACAACATTGTGACCGCTAGTGAATACAGTCACAACATGGTGACTGCTAGTGAATACCGTCACAACATGGTGACCGCTAGTGAATACAGTCACAACATGGTGACCGCTAGTGAATACAGTCACAACATGGTGACCGCTAGTGAATACAGTCACAACATGGTGACCGTTTAGTGAATACAGTCACAACATGGTGACTGCTAGTGAATACAGTCACAACATGGTGCTAGTGAATACAGTCACAACATGGTGACCGCTAGTGAATACAGTAACAACATTGTGACTGCTAGTGAATACAGTCACAACATGGTGACTGCTAGTGAATACCGTCCCAACATGGTGACCGCTAGTGAATACAGTCACAACATGGTGACCGCTAGTGAATACAGTCACAACATGGTGACCGCTAGTGAATACAGTCACAACATGGTGACCGTCCCAACTAGTGAATACAGTCACAACATGGTGACCGCTAGTGAATACAGTCACAACATGGTGACCGCTAGTGAATACAGTCACAACATGGTGACCGCTAGTGAATACAGTCACAACATGGTGATTGCTAGTGAATACAGTCATCTAATGTAGCGAGACCCTGTCAGAATCTGACCTCAGTATTTCCCTCATGGTTTACAGACCAACAGCAACGTCAACGGTCGAACAGCCGCGAGCGCAGAGTGACCATCTCCATCTCTGGGGCTCCTCCAATGCCCACCCTCCCTTCCCCACGCACCCTCAGACGGCACGAGCAGAGGGGCAGGCACAGCCGCGCGGTAAGGGGATACACATGTCTTTACAGGCTTTGCTCAAGCGCTATTCAAGCACACCTGATACAGCAGCTAATCAATGTCCTGAAATGACTTGACTGATACAGCAGCTAATCAATGTCCTGAAATGACTTGACTGATACAGCAGCTAATCAATAGTGCTGAAATGACTTGACTGATATAGCAGCTAATCAATGTCCTGAGGAGAAGTGCTGAAATGACTTGACTGATATAGCAGCTAATCAATAGTGCTGAAATGACTTGACTGATACAGCAGCTAATCAATGTCCTGAAATGACTTGACTGATATAGCAGCTAATCAATAGTGCTGAAATGACTTGACTGATACAGCAGCTAATCAATAGTGCTGAAATGACTTGACTGATACAGCAGCTAATCAATAGTGCTGAAATGACTTGACTGATACAGCAGCTAATCAATGTCCCGAGGAGAAGTGCTGAAATGACTTGACTGATATAGCAGCTAATCAATGTCCCGAGGAGAAGTGCTGAAATGACTTGACTGATACAGCAGCTAATCAATGTCCTGAAATGACTTGACTGATACAGCAGCTAATCAATAGTGCTGAAATGACTTGACTGATACAGCAGCTAATCAATGTCCTGAAATGACTTGACTGATATAGCAGCTAATCAATGTCCTGAAATGACTTGACTGATATAGCAGCTAATCAATGTCCTGAAATGACTTGACTGATACAGCAGCTAATCAATGTCCTGAAATGACTTGACTGATACAGCAGCTAATCAATGTCCTGAAATGACTTGACTGATATAGCAGCTAATCAACAGTCCTGAAATGACTTGACTGATACAGCAGCTAATCAATGTCCTGAAATGACTTGACTGATACAGCAGCTAATCAACAGTCCTGAAATGACTTGACTGATACAGCAGCTAATCTGTATTTGTTTGTTTTATTGACAAGCAGCAGGCGAGACCAGAGAGAGAGGTAGAATATCAACTGCGGAAGGTAAACTATCACATAGTGTAGTGCCTGTTAGTGGTGTGTGTTGTCAACCTATAAGTGGTGTGTGTTGTCAACCTACAAGTGGTGTGTGATGTCAACCTACAAGTGGTGTGTGTTGTCAACCTACAAGTGCTATGTGTTGTCTACCTACAAGTGGTGTGTGTTGTCAACCTATAAGTGGTGTGTGTTGTCAACCTACAAGTGCTATGTGTTGTCTACCTACAAGTGGTGTGTGTTCTCAACCTACAAGTGCTGTGTGTTGTCAACCTACAAGTGGTGTGTTGTCAACCTGCAAGTGGTGTGTGTTGTCAACCTACAAGTGGTGTGTGTTGTCAACCTACATTGTGCTCCTGTAACTGTAACTACGAAAATACAGTTGAATTTCTTCTTAAACATGATATAGTAGCATGTGTCCATTGTTGATGATGTCACCAGTGCAGTGCAGTGAGCTTAGTAGGTTTCAGCTGGTTGTGTTCTCTCTCTCTCTCTGCTGCACGGCTTCCACTAGGAGAGACACGTGAGAGAGACAAACATCCAGACAATACACAGAAAGGTAACAGGAAAGACATCAGAGCACATATATCTACATTCGGATCACTTTATCGGTCAATTGCCCTCAAGGTCCAACCCGAAATTTGACTTCTTCACCCAACCCCTCCGAAAGACACATTAAACAAGTTTTGGAGAGGTGCAGGGGGCTGCCTCTCTGGGAGCTGTCTTTGTAGGGGTTAAGTGCCTTGCTCAAGGGCAGGCAATGGCATCTTAAGATTTGATCACTTCCCGCCAGATTTTCCCCGTCCGACCCGGGATTTGAACTAGCAACCCTCCGGTTGCTGGCTCGTCTCTCTAACCGCTACGCTACCTGATCTCATCGCATGTTTTTAATCATGTGTTTTCCATCCCAGTGAGTTTGCATGCTGGGGGGGGGAGTATGATTGTATTGCACATAAGAATGTTTAGCGTTATGACTCATCGTGCTGCGTATCTTCCTTTAACGCTGCAGGAGAGACCTGGAAGGGAGGTTCACTGTCACACTATACAGAGAAAGGTAAATGGGATGGCGTCCATTACAAGATGACCCCTCTAGAGTCCTGCTAACGCCACTCTTATATCAGTTCATAACAGCTTTCTGTCCTGAGGGATCCTGACAACGGTCACCTCTCAGCTTTCACAGACGAATATAATTCTTTCACTCCGTTTTCTTGTAGGATGCGATGATGAAATCACTTCCTTGTCTAAACGGGGAAGAGGGATGCCTGGCTTACTCATCTCCGTAGCATTTTTTTTTTCTTCACAAGAAGTTACTCACAATGTTTTGTGTCCCCAGCACCTGGGCCCCCCCATGTTTCATCCTGTCTGTCTAATGTTGGGTCCCCATGTTTCATCCTGTCTGTCTAATGTTGGGTCCCCATGTTTCATCCTGTCTGTCTAATGTTGGGTCCCCATGTTTCATCCTGTCTGTCTAATGTTGGGTCCCCATGTTTCATCCTGTCTAATGTTGGGTCCCCATGTTTCATCCTGTCTGTCTAATGTTGGGTCCCCATGTTTCATCCTGTCTGTCTAATGTTGGGTCCCCATGTTTCATCCTGTCTGTCTAATGTTGGGTCCCCATGTTTCATCCTGTCTGTCTAATGTTGGGTCCCCATGTTTCATCCTGTCTGTCTAATGTTGGGTCTCCATGTTTCATCCTGTCTGTCTAATGTTGGGTCCCCATGTTTCATCCTGTCTGTCTAATGTTGGGTCCCCATGTTTCATCCTGTCTGTCTAATGTTGGGTCCCCATGTTTCATCCTGTCTGTCTAATGTTGGGTCCCCATGTTTCATCCTGTCTGTCTAATGTTGGGTCCCCATGTTTCATCCTGTCTGTCTAATGTTGGGTCCCCATGTTTCATCCTGTCTGTCTAATGTTGGGTCCCCATGTTTCATCCTGTCTGTCTAATGTTGGGTCCCCATGCTTCATCCTGTCTGTCTAATGTTGGGTCCCCATGTTTCATCCTGTCTGTCTAATGTTGGGTCCCCATGTTTCATCCTGTCTGTCTAATGTTGGGTCTCCATGTTTCATCCTGTCTGTCTAATGTTGGGTCCCCATGTTTCATCCTGTCTGTCTAATGTTGGGTCCCCATGTTTCATCCTGTCTGTCTAATGTTGCCCCCCCCCCATGTTTCATCCTGTCTAATGTTGGGTCTCCATGTTTCATCCTGTCTGTCTAATGTTGGGTCCCCATGTTTCATCCTGTCTGTCTAATGTTGGGTCCCCATGTTTCATCCTGTCTGTCTAATGTTGGGTCCCCATGTTTCATCCTGTCTGTCTAATGTTGGGTCCCCATGTTTCATCCTGTCTGTCTAATGTTGGGTCCCCATGTTTCATCCTGTCTGTCTAATGTTGGGTCCCCATGTTTCATCCTGTCTGTCTAATGTTGGGTCTCCATGTTTCATCCTGTCTGTCTAATGTTGGGTCCCCATGTTTCATCCTGTCTGTCTAATGTTGGGTCCCCATGTTTCATCCTGTCTGTCTAATGTTGGGTCCCCATGTTTCATCCTGTCTGTCTAATGTTGGGTCCCCATGTTTCATCCTGTCTGTCTAATGTTGGGTCCCCATGTTTCATCCTGTCTAATGTTGGGTCCCCATGTTTCATCCTGTCTGTCTAATGTTGGGTCCCCATGTTTCATCCTGTCTGTCTAATGTTGGGTCCCCATGTTTCATCCTGTCTGTCTAATGTTGGGTCCCCATGTTTCATCCTGTCTGTCTAATGTTGGGTCCCCATGTTTCATCCTGTCTGTCTAATGTTGGGTCCCCATGTTTCATCCTGTCTGTCTAATGTTGGGTCCCCATGCTTCATCCTGTCTGTCTAATGTTGGGTCCCCATGTTTCATCCTGTCTGTCTAATGTTGCCCCCCCCCCATGTTTCATCCTGTCTGTCTAATGTTGGGTCCCCATGTTTCATCCTGTCTGTCTAATGTTGGGTCCCCATGTTTCATCCTGTCTGTCTAATGTTGGGTCCCCATGTTTCATCCTGTCTGTCTAATGTTGGGTCCCCCCCCATGTTTCATCCTGTCTGTCTAATGTTGGGTCCCCATGTTTCATCCTGTCTGTCTAATGTTGGGTCCCCATGTTTCATCCTGTCTGTCTAATGTTGGGTCCCCATGTTTCATCCTGTCTGTCTAATGTTGGGTCTCCATGTTTCATCCTGTCTGTCTAATGTTGGGTCCCCATGTTTCATCCTGTCTAATGTTGGGTCCCCATGTTTCATCCTGTCTGTCTAATGTTGGGTCCCCATGTTTCATCCTGTCTGTCTAATGTTGGGTCCCCATGTTTCATCCTGTCTGTCTAATGTTGGGTCCCCATGTTTCATCCTGTCTAATGTTGGGTCCCCATGTTTCATCCTGTCTGTCTAATGTTGGGTCTCCATGTTTCATCCTGTCTGTCTAATGTTGGGTCCCCATGTTTCATCCTGTCTGTCTAATGTTGGGTCTCCATGTTTCATCCTGTCTGTCTAATGTTGGGTCCCCATGTTTCATCCTGTCTAATGTTGGGTCCCCATGTTTCATCCTGTCTGTCTAATGTTGGGTCCCCATGTTTCATCCTGTCTGTCTAATGTTGGGTCCCCATGTTTCATCCTGTCTGTCTAATGTTGGGTCCCCATGTTTCATCCTGTCTGTCTAATGTTGGGTCTCCATGTTTCATCCTGTCTGTCTAATGTTGGGTCCCCATGTTTCATCCTGTCTGTCTAATGTTGGGTCCCCATGTTTCATCCTGTCTGTCTAATGTTGGGTCCCCATGTTTCATCCTGTCTGTCTAATGTTGGGTCCCCATGTTTCATCCTGTCTGTCTAATGTTGGGTCCCCATGTTTCATCCTGTCTGTCTAATGTTGGGTCCCCATGTTTCATCCTGTCTGTCTAATGTTGGGTCCCCATGTTTCATCCTGTCTGTCTAATGTTGGGTCTCCATGTTTCATCCTGTCTGTCTAATGTTGGGTCTCCATGTTTCATCCTGTCTGTCTAATGTTGCCCCCCCCCCCCATGTTTCATCCTGTCTGTCTAATGTTGGGTCCCCATGTTTCATCCTGTCTGTCTAATGTTGGGTCCCCATGTTTCATCCTGTCTGTCTAATGTTGGGTCTCCATGTTTCATCCTGTCTGTCTAATGTTGGGTCCCCATGTTTCATCCTGTCTGTCTAATGTTGGGTCCCCATGTTTCATCCTGTCTGTCTAATGTTGGGTCCCCATGTTTCATCCTGTCTGTCTAATGTTGGGTCCCCATGTTTCATCCTGTCTGTCTAATGTTGGGTCCCCATGTTTCATCCTGTCTGTCTAATGTTTCATTCAATATGATTTCACCTTTGTCTCTAAGTCCCATCCAGGGTTTTCATTTTGTCCCATCGATCAAGTTGTCATCATTTTTGTTTTCTTCATGTTTTGTGTTTATAGTATGACCGTACCCGCTCCCCCTCCCCCACTGAATGTTGCCTCTTCACCCCATGGACCAGAAAGGTATTTGCCTGCATTCCAAGCCTCGTGGTTTAAAATCTACAGGCCCGAAATGAATTGTAATACTAGTTCTAAATAGAACTACTACTACTTCCTCTCCTTCCTGCTGTTCTAACCTCCGTCTACTGTCTACATCTCATTAGCTCCTGTCTACTGTCTACATCTCATTAGCTCCTGTCTACTGTCTACATCTCATTAGCTCCTGTCTACTGTCTACATCTCATTAGCTCCTGTCTACTGTCTACTGTCTACATCTCATTAGCTCCTGTCTACTGTCTACTGTCTATATCTCATTAGCTCCTGTCTACTGTCTACATCTCATTAGCTCCTGTCTACTGTCTACATCTCAACTGTCTTCATCTCATTAGCTCTTGTCTACTGTCTTCATCTCATTAGCTCCTGTCTACTGTCTATATCTCATGAGCTCCTGTCTACTGTCTACTGTCTACATCTCATTAGCTCCTGTCTACTGTCTACATCTCAACTGTCTTCATCTCATTAGCTCCTGCCTACTGTCTCCTGTCTACTGTCTATTGTCTACATCTCATTAGCTCCTGTCTACTGTCTACATCGCATTAGCTCCTGTCTACTGTCTCCTGTCTACTCTCTTCATCTCATTAGCTCCTGTCTACTGTCTTCATCTCATTAGCTCCTGCCTACTGTCTCCTGTCTACATCTCATTAGCTCCTGTCTACTGTCTACTGTCTACTGTCTACTCTCTTCATCTCATTAGCTCCTGTCTACTGTCTACTGTCTACTGTCTTCATCTCATTAGCTCCTGTCTACTGTCTACATCTCATTAGCTCCTGTCTACTGTCTACATCTCATTAGCTCCTGTCTACTGTCGTCATCTCATTAGCTCCTGTCTACTGTCGTCATCTCATTAGCTCCTGTCTACTGTCTACATCTCATTAGCTCCTGTCTACTGTCTACTGTCTAAATCTCATTAGCTCCTGTCTACTGTCTACATCTCATTAGCTCCTGTCTACTGTCTACATCTCATTAGCTCCTGTCTACTGTCTACATCTCATTAGCTCCTGTCTACTGTCGTCATCTCATTAGCTCCTGTCTACTGTCTACATCTCATTAGCTCCTGTCTACTGTCTACTGTCTAAATCTCATTAGCTCCTGTCTACTGTCTACATCTCATTAGCTCCTGTCTACTGTCTACATCTCATTAGCTCCTGTCTACTGTCTACATCTCATTAGCTCCTGTCTACTGTCTACATCTCATTAGCTCCTGTCTACTTTCTTCATCTCATTAGCTCCTGTCTACTGTCTACATCTCATTAGCTCCTGTCTACTGTCTCCTGTCTACATCTCATTAGCTCCTGTCTACTGTCTCCTGTCTACATCTCATTAGCTCCTGTCTACTGTCTCCTGTCTACATCTCATTAGCTCCTGTCTACTGTCTACTGTCTACATCTCATTAGCTCCTGTCTACTGTCTCCTGTCTACATCTCATTAGCTCCTGTCTCCTGTCTACATCTCATTAGCTCCTGTCTACTGTCTACATCTCATTAGCTCCTGTCTACTGTCTCCTGTCTACATCTCATTAGCTCCTGTCTACTGTCTACTGTCTACATCTCATTAGCTCCTGTCTACTGTCTCCTGTCTACATCTCATTAGCTCCTGTCTACTGTCTACATCTCATTAGCTCCTGTCTACTGTCTCCTGTCTACATCTCATTAGCTCCTGTCTACTGTCTCCTGTCTACATCTCATTAGCTCCTGTCTCCTGTCTACATCTCATTAGCTCCTGTCTACTGTCTCTACTGTCTACATCTGTCTACATCTCATTAGCTCCTGTCTACTGTCTACATCTCATTAGCTCCTGTCTACTGTCTACTGTCTACTCTCTTCATCTCATTAGCTCCATTAGTCTACTGTCTACTGTCTACTGTCTACATCTCATTAGCTCCTGTCTACTGTCTACATCTCATTAGCTCCTGTCTACTGTCTACATCTCATTAGCTCCTGTCTACTGTCTCCTGTCTACATCTCATTAGCTCCTGTCTACTGTCTACTGTCTACATCTCATTAGCTCCTGTCTACATCTCATTAGCTCCTGTCTACTGTCTCCTGTCTACATCTCATTAGCTCCTGTCTACTGTCTACATCTCATTAGCTCCTGTCTACTGTCTACATCTCATTAGCTCCTGTCTACTGTCTCCTGTCTACATCTCATTAGCTCCTGTCTACTGTCTTCAAAACATGATCATTCTCCTCTCCACTCCTTTCAACTTCTGACCACTATCCAGAACTCTGGGACTTTCCTGGAATCATGCTCTTTGACACTTGAGCATTTGAGCTGTCTGTTGATCTCTGTGTTGATCTTGATATCTTCCTCATTTCCCTTTCCTCCAGAACATTTACTGAAACGGAATTCAAATGTTTTGCTCATTTTGTGTCTGTGCCTTGTAAGTGTATAACTGTTAAACATAAAGAGTTAAGTAACTGCCTGAAGACAATGTACTTTGTATGTTGGCCTTTGTAACAATACATCTAAGCATGTGTTGAAAAGGGCTCCTTGTTCTCTATTCCCTATATAGTGAGCCATGATGCTCTGGTCCTATAGTGGTAGAGTATATCGAGAATATTATAACCTGGCTGGTTCCAGGCCTGAATGCTGATTGGCTGACAGCCGTGGTATATCAGACCGTATACCACGGGTATGACAAAACATTTATTTTTACTGCTCTAATTGCGTTGATAACCAGTTTATAATAGCAATAAGGCACCTCGGGTTGTGCCAAAGAACAGCCCTTAGCCGTGGTATATTGGCCACATACCACACCCCTTGTGCCTTATTGATTAAGTATACCATTTGTAACTTTTCTAGGTGTTACTCTAACCCTACAACACCAACTGACTGTTTCTCTCTCCATCTGCTTCAGGCTGCCACTACCACTGACCCTGATGCTGAGCCTGCAGTGGGCCACAGGTCTACTGGTGCTATCCCCAACCCCCTCCACACTGGACAAGCAGACCAACTGGTCCAAGGCCCTGCCTCTGCCCACCCCTCAGGAGAGGATGAAGAGTGACCCAGCAGTCGTGTCCTCGTGCATCATCCCCATCAACGTCACTGGTAAACACAACATAGCTCCAATGTCTGTCCCTGGATGTGTCTGATATTCTCTCAATCGCGTCTCTCTCTCTCTCTCTCTCTCTCACTCTCACTCCCATTCTGTCGCTCTCTCTCCCTTTCTCTCTCACTCTGTACATTCTGTCGCGCTCTCTCACTCTGTACATTCTGTTGCTCTCTCTCTCTCTAACTCTGTACATTTGTCTCTCTCTCTCTCTCTAACTCTGTACATTCTGTCTCTCTCTCTCTATCTCACTCTGTACATTCTTGTCAGGACCCGGTTACGAACCTGGGTCTCCGGAGTGAGAAACAGTCACTTAACCAACTGAGCCACGAATAGTCAGCAGAACCCAGAAGATGAGGCAGACACAGCAGTACTTAAGACGGTGTATTTAATAAAGTAAAAAGGAGAAGTCCTTAAATACAAAATGGCAAATCCAAAAGGTGGTAGGAATAGCACAAAAAAAGCCTCAAGAGACACTCAAAAACAAAAACAGAATTCCACAAGAGCATCCACCGGAATCGACAAGAAAACACAGAACACTAGGGCTGGGTGCTAACATACAAACACAGAGCACAGAACTGAGGGAAACTAAGGGTTTAAATACAATCAGGGGAAACGAGGTACAGGTGCAAATAATAATGGGGAACAAGGGATAAAACATAAGGTCAAAAAGCACAATGGGGGCATCTAGTGACCAAAACCCGGAACAACCCTGGCCAAATCCTGACAATTCTGCCGCTCTCTCTCTCTCTCTCTCTCTTCCTTTCTCTCTCTCTCACTCTGTACATTCTGTCGCACTCTCTCTCTCTGTACATTCTGTCGCTCTCTCTCTCCCTTTCTCTCTCTCTCACTCTGTACATTCTGACTCTCTCTCCCTTTCTCTCTCTCTCACTCTGTACATTCTGCTCTCGCTCTCTCTCTTTCTCTCTTTTCTCTCTCTCTCTCTCTCACTCTACATTCTGTCTCTCTCTCCCTTTCTCTCTCTCTCACTCTGTACATTCTACATTCTGTCGCTCTCTCTCTCTCTCTCTCTCTCTTTCTCTCTCTCTCTCACTCTACATTCTGTCGCACTCTCTCTCCCTTCTCTCTCTCTCTCACTCTGTACATTCTGCCGCTCTCTCTCTCTCTCTCTCTCTCTTCCTTTCTCTCTCTCTCACTCTGTACATTCTGTCGCTCTCTCTCTCCCTTTCTCTCTCTCTCTCTGTACATTCTGTCTCTTTCTCTCTCTCTCTCTCACTCTGTACATTCTGTCGCTCTCTCTCTTTCTCTCTCCTTTCTCTCTCTCTCACATTCTGTCGTACATTCTGTCGCTCTCTCTCTTCTCTCCCTTTCTCTCTCTCTCACTCTGTACATTCTCTCTCTCCTTTCCTCTCTCCTCTCTAGTCGGTTGTTTGAATCAATTAATCTATTAATTAACTGTTGTTTGTGTATTAGTGAGTGTGTGGAACTTGTAAAATGTGTGGAATGTCATTTGTGAGATGTGGAAAGACATTACTCTTGACGGACAATAAATGTCATCAATGTTGTACATTGCGTGTGTTCCCCTCCACAGGGGTGGGGTTCGACAGGGAGGCTAGTGTGCGCTGCTCCCTGGTACACTCCCAGTCTGTGCTGCAGAGGAGGAGGAAGCTGAGGAGGAGGAAGACCATCACCGGGATCCCCAGACGAGTTCAACAGGACATGGGTACAGCTGTCTGTCTGTTATACTGTCTGTCTGTCTGTTATACTGTCTGTCTGTCTGTTATACTGTCTGTCTGTCTGTGCCTGACCTCCAAGTACTGTCATTACCACTCAGTCAACTGACTGTAATGTTGTTGTTCCTCCTCTATGTTTCTTTACTTTGATGGTTTAACACAATCCTATTTTCTGGAGACAAACAAACATGCATATTTATCCTACCATTTAGACTTGAACAAATATTGCATCTGCCTGAATTTCACTGATAGAAAACAGGAGATTCAGACTTTATTTTCTAATCATGTTGATGGATGACTTACTGCCACCCCTGTTTCCCTTCAGACTCTGATGAGTCTCCAGTGACGAGGGAAAGGACAGTGGTGGTCCACACCAACCCTCACCTGTCCCTCTGTCAGGAGGAGCTGTCCCTCCGAGGGGGACACACCAAGGACTCCGGCTGCCAGACGGACGACTGCCTGACCGGTGGCGGTGGCGCCCCATCCAGGAGACGTATACGTGCCCAGCGCGGCGGCCAGGGGGGAATCCCCGCCTCCCTCTCCCACTCCACCGGGAACATCTCCTCGCTCCCCGACCACCCTGACACCGCCATGTACACCGCCTCCGGCTCTCGCCTCCGCTCCCGCAGCCTCCCCCGCGAGGGCGGCCGCATACGCGACGAGGACCAGGACGACAGTGACGAAGAGGATGATGATGACGACGATGACGATGAAGATGAGGAGCTCTCTCCATACGAGACGGAGGACTTCCTCCCGGGAACGGGGCCAAGGATGTTAAAAGACGAGGAGGAGAGTACGGATGACCAGGCCATGCCAGAGCTGCAGCTGGGGAGTCTGAAGAGGATACAGCAAGGAGACGAGGGGAGTCCAGAACACATGTGGATGGAGAGGGGCGCATCCCGCCTCCCGCCAGGTCGACATGGGGAACTGTGAGATCTCCTCCAGCTCAGACACCTTCAGCAGCCCCATCCACTCTGTCTCTACGTATCTTGTCTTCTGGGGTGCTGAGAGGAGAAGACAGATAGACCACAAGGTACGTACATCAAGCTTAGATATTGCCATCTTCACTTATCTGTGTATAGAAACTTGTCTTCTGTCTACATCAAGCTTTTGCAGGAGATGTAGTCCAGGGGTGTTTTGCTGAAGTCATTTTGTTTGTTTTTGTATAGAAACAGGAGTTTGTTTTTGCATCAAGCTGCCTCAAGATATAGAAACAGGTGATAGACTAGTGTCCTGTCCAGAGGGGGTGTACTGTACATCAAGCTGTCTACTACAGAAACAGGAGATAGACATCCAGGGGGTGTACTGGTCATCAGCTGTCTCACTACAGAAACAGGAGATAGACTAGTGTCCTGTCCAGGGGGTGTACTGGTACATCCAGCTGTCTCACTACAGAAACAGGAGATAGACTAGTGTCCTGTCCAGGGGTGTACATCAACTGGTACATCCAGCTGTCTCACAAGATACAGAAACAGGAGAAACAGGTGATAGACTAGTGTCCTGTCCAGGGGGTGTACTGGTACATCAAGCTGCCTCAAGATATAGAAACAGGAGATAGACTAGTGTCCTGTCCAGAGGGTGTACTGGTACATCAAGCTGCCTCAAGATATAGAAACAGGTGATAGACTAGTGTCCTGTCCAGGGGTGTACTGGCTGTCTCACTACAGAAACAGGGAGACAGTACTCCAGGGGGTGTACTGGTACATCAAGCTGCAAGATATAGAAACTCAGTGTCCTGTCCAGGGGGTGTACAGAAACAGGAGATAGACTAGTGTCCTGTCCAGGGGGTGTACTGGTACATCCAGCTGTCTCACTACAGAAACAGGAGATAGACAGGAGATAGTGTCCTGTCCAGGGGGTGTACTACAGAAACAGGAGATACATCAAGCTGTCTCACTACAGAAACAGGAGATAGACTAGTGTCCTGTCCAGGGGGTACTGTACACCAGCTGTCTCAGGTGAAGTACAGAAACATCAAGGGGGTGTACTGGCACATCCAGCTGCCTCATACAGAAACAGGAGATAGACTAGTGTCCTGTCCAGGGGGTGTACTGTACATCCAGTCTCATACAGAAACAGGAGATAGACTAGTGTCCTGTCCAGGGGTGTACTGGTACATCAAGCTGCCTCAAGATACAGAAACAGGAGATAGACTCCTGCCCAATGGGCCATTCTGGCTTGGACAAGGCTGACTTACTTATATGATGTGCAGAGCTTTCTGCTTTCTGCATGTGATGAAAAGTGCTCTACAGATAACATGTATTATTCCTATAAGGAGGACCACCAGTCGTCCAGTGGTAACTGGAGTGGCAGCAGTTCCACATGCCCCTCCCAGACCTCTGAGACACCCCCCCCGCCGCATCCCCCTCTGACCGGCTCCTCCCACTGTGACTGGAGCTGTCGCTCAACGCCGCGCCACACGCCATCGATGACCTCACCGGCTTTATCATCGACCCGTACCATTCAGATCAGCCACAGGTGAGTTTCCTGACGATCCTACTTACCTTTCACTTCCTGTCTTCAATACTTTATTTATTGACTTGGACACGGTATTGTTGGTTGGGACTTTTGTACAGGAAGTTCATATTTTAGCTGTAAATAAAATTAAGCTACATTTTCTTAACTGAACTAGATAAAGCACATTGAGCTACTGGAAAATAGCTATATAAATCGTATTTATTATTATGGTGAATTATTATCATTATTATTATAGGGCCAGGGTCATAGGTCCAGCTCCTTCACCTCCTCAGCCACTGACCAGCTGGATGATGCAGGGGTCAGTACTGCCAGCGAGGGAGAGGGACCTACCCTCAAGACCAGGTACCACTGCTATTTAGCAATATAGATTATCCTCTCCTCACCTCTCCTCTTCTAATCTTTCTTCTAATCTTTCTCTTATCTTGTCTCCTCTTATCTTATATAATGTTATGTTATCCTGTTCTAGGCTGACTTTCTCAGACCAGCTGTGTAGTCAGGACTTCAGCCCCAGGCGCGTCCAGGGGGACCAGACCAGGATAGACTTCACCAGCATCAGCACCTACGACGGCTTCTCAGACCGGAGCTCCCCCCTCCTGCTGCAGCAGACTCCCAGGGCTTCTACTCATCCTCCATGCACGTTGACTCCATGCAGGGACAGAGTTACAGGAGCTACATGGCCAACCATGCAGCAGTGGGCTCTGGCGCTGACTGTGGCCAGGGTAATACTGTGGGCGCTACGCCTGGTGAGGGAGAGGGCATGGCTGGGTATCCTCCTCAGTCCTCTGACTACAGGGGAGCCACCATGACGCTAGGGAGACCGTGTCGTCCGCTGAAGAAACCAAAGGTCAAACCACCCCCACAAACGGAGCTCATCGCTGAAGGAGACGTAGCGCTAGTGCTCCAGAGAACGCCCCTGAGCAGGGCGAGGAGCAGGGCGATGTGCAGGGCGAGGAGCAGGGCGATGAGCAGGGCGAAGGAGCAGGGCGATGAGCGGGGCGACCAGGACCAACCAAAGATTCATAGTAGTGGGCAGACCCAGACCCTGAACCTGCCCATGTCTTCCAGAGACAGAGAGATGAGGCTGCAGCTGGACATGGCCAGCCCAGGGAGGTGGAGAGTCCTGGGTTGGAGGCTGAGGCATTGGGTGGTGGTGGTGCCTGGGGGATGGGGAGCCCCAGGAGCCCCAGGACTGTGGAGATGACGGAGCCCACCTCGTTCGGGTCCACTGACACTCACTCCTTCAAGGACGAGGGCGCCTGTTCAGTCTGACTATGCAGACCTCTGGTTCCTCAACGACTTGAAATCCCAAAATAACCTGGACCCCAACGGCTCCTTGTCCAACTCCAGCACTGCTACGGTTACTACTGTTATTGAATGCATCAAGTCGCCAGTGGGCAGCTCCTCCTCTCCCGGGGAGAGACCCAGGCGTTGATGCATTTCCGGGCTCTGGTTCCAGCTCCTCCAGGCCCACCTCCCTCCTCTTCCCCCGGGGATGGAGACTTCAAGCGGGGCCTCCTGAGAAGCTGGCTGGCCTCGCCGCCTCCAGCGGATACTCCAGCCAATCCGAGACGCCCACGTCTTCATTCCCATTAGCGTTCTTCCCCCGGCCCGCTCTCTCCGACCAGCGGAAACGGAAACCCAAAGTCCCCGAGAGGAAGTCTTCTATCCTCGCTGCAGCACCAGGCCCAGACCCAGTTCTCTAGCTCGGCCTCTGGATCCTCCTTCCTGTTCCTCTTCCTCTTCCTCGTCATCCAGGAAGGACTATGACTTCCCCGGCTCCACCCACCCAGCTGGACTTAAGTTCTCTTCACAGCGCCCATGGCAGCCGGTCGCTACCCACTCTGGCCCACCGGACCCACATGCACACGCTGCACCAGAACAAGCAGAGGGCAGCAGCAGCAGAGGCCCGGGCCACCGCGTGTAACACTGCAGCCGCTAACGCTAATGCTAGTGCTAAAGCTAGTGCTAACGCTAAAGCTTGTGCTAACGCTCACGCTAGTTCTAATGCTAACGCTAGTGCTAGTGCTAACGCTAGTGCAGCCCTCTGTGTTTATCAATGGATCCACTCTGACTCCAGAGGCCCCACTTGCTGCCAACCCCATGGCCCTGGCCATCACCCCCACTGTGCTGCGCTCCGTCCAGCTACGCTCCATCGGGCCACAGGGCCACCGATGGTTCTCAGCCCCAGGCCCGGGGCCAGGCTCAGGGTGCCTAGGGCCAGGAGCTCCACCACCTCCACAAGCATGGGCCCACGAGGCTTCAGGGGGCCCCTGCCACCAGACCCAAGATGCCCAGTGTAACCATCGTGACCCCCACTCTGACACCAACACCAGGCCCCTGCCACCCAGGAGACCCATCGCCCAGAAACCCCCACCACCACCGACCCAGGACCCCCACCACCCTTCTCAGGAGCACCACCACCACTCTGTACCCCAGCCCAGCACCACCCCACCCCCATGCAGCACCCGGACGGCCCCCGACCTATGAGAGCCTGGCCAGGCACCTGCAGGACCGCCACAGCCCCGGAACCTTCTGGGCTGACGGCGTTCGGACGCCTGCGGAACCTTTGGAACTTGAGGAACCCACGCACCGAGCGCCACCGCCAACTCCAGAACCCGTGATTCCTACTACACACCCGGAGTGCCACGTGCTAGGGGAGCGGATAGAGGACTAAGAAGACGAGGAGGAGGAAGAGCACGATAGAGAGATATCAAGGGTTATGAGTCACAGTCAAGGCCTCATTAGAGAATATCGAGAATATCATCAAAGAGATCATCCAAGGGAACCACCGACGTACGAGACGCTAGAGGAGTCCCACTCATATCAGTCCCAGTCACATTATCACAGCCAGTCACAGACACACTCCTGTCACAGTCAAATGGTCCAGAGGTGGACTTGGGCCCAAGCAGCGGTCCTGACAAAGTGCCCGGTGTAACGATGGAAGCATCACACCCTTTACTCAATCAGCCATGTGATAGATCTAAGAGGTCGGAGTGGAGAGGACCGCTATGAGATGACATCATCAGGGGTTCCTACCAGAAGTGCCTCTCAGGATAACAGCAGAGATGACTCCACCACACCGGACACAGAGGACTACTTCAGCAAAGGTCAGTCTGGACTGGTAGATTTTACTTGTACCCTACTTAAATATTATGCGTTATGCAGAAATCCCTCCGCCATTTCCCTGGTTTCAAAAATTAGAACAGTTCGCCTAATTTCAGTTTATGTGTCACAACAAGCAAATATAGTGTAGTGAGTCATTGTACCATCTAAAGCGCTGTGAAATATCTTATCCATAACCAAAAATGTTGTATTTTCAGCTGTTTGGAAGCTGGTGTACAAAACCACAAGTAAAAGACGCAAAACGGGAAGCGTAGAAATAGAGCACATAGAACAGATCTATACGACTTCTTAGACTTGCTTTCAATGAGAATGACAGATCTATATAAACACATTTCTATGTGAATTTTGTCGGTCACCCAAAAGTGACATATTGCAGCTTTAGTACTTTACTTAAAACTTTATTTTACTTTGAGACTTTTTAGCAATGAATTGTTTTTGAATTGATGTATTAATTTTAAGAGACTTCAAGTAACAGTATAATCCCCTTTCTCTTCCTTCTGTTGTGGTCCTCTCATCTCTAGAGGGTTTAATGACCTATAAGGAATGTGATCAGATCACTTCTGTTCTGGTCCTCTCATCTCTAGAGGGTTTAATGACCTATAAGGAATGTGATCAGATCACTTCTGTTCTGGTCCTCTCATCTCTAGAGTCTTTAATGACCTATAAGGGATGTGATCAGATCTGGCATGGTATTCCCTATAACCTCCTGTTCCTTTTCCTCCAGAGTCTACTAGTCCCAGTGACAACTCCCTCTCTCCTCTGACTGACGAAACAACCAAACCTGATGATGATGTTGTCTTCATGTCGCCCAGCAAATCACTACTAGGGTTTAAAGACCTGTTCGCCATGATCCACAGGTCACTTTCAATTCACTTCAAATAACTGTATTATTTTTGACTCACTGGGTTATAGCTGTACTTGTCATAACCAATATTATTATTACATTTATCTGTCACTATCTTCATTTCAGTTCAAAAGATCTTCATTGTTTTCCAAGGTTGCAGCAAATTACAAACAGAGAACACACATTGAATGCATCAGACATCAGAACCACAGCAGAAACCCATCAGACATTAGAACCACAGCAGAAACCCATCAGACATTAGAACCACAGCAGAAACCCATCAGACATTAGAACCACAGCAGAAACCCATCAGACATCAGAACCACAGCAGAAACCCATCAGACATTAGAACCACAGCAGAAACCCATCAGACATTAGAACCACAGCAGAAACCCATCAGACATTAGAACCACAGCAGAAACCCATCAGACATTAGAACCACAGCAGAAACCCATCAGACATTAGAACCACAGCAGAAACCCATCAGACATCAGAACCACAGCAGAAACCCATCAGACATTAGAACCACAGCAGAAACCCATCAGACATAGAACCACAGCAGAAACCCATCAGACATCAGAACCACAGCAGAAACCCATCAGACATTAGAACCACAGCAGAAACCCATCAGACAGCAGAAATCAGAACATTAGAACCACAGCAGAAACTCATCAGACATCAGAACCACAGCAGAAACCCATCAGACATTAGAACCACAGCAGAAACCCATCAGACATCAGAACCACAGCAGAAACCCATCAGACATTAGAACCACAGCAGAAACCCATCAGACATCAGAACCACAGTAGAAACCCATCAGACATTAGAACCACATCAGAAACCCATCAGACATTAGAACCACAGCAGAAACCCATCAGACATTAGAACCACAGCAGAAACCCATCAGACATTAGAACCACAGCAGAAACCCATCAGACATTAGAACCACAGCAGAAACCCATCAGACATCAGAACCACAGCAGAAACCCATCAGACATTAGAACCACAGCAGAAACCCATCAGACATCAGAACCACAGCAGAAACCCATCAGACATCAGAACCACAGCAGAAACCCATCAGACATTAGAACCACAGCAGAAACCCATCAGACATCAGAACCACAGCAGAAACCCATCAGACATTAGAACCACAGCAGAAACCCATCAGACATTAGAACCACAGCAGAAACCCATCAGACATTAGAACCACAGCAGAAACCCATCAGACATCAGAACCACAGCAGAAACCCATCAGACATCAGAACCACAAGAAACCCATCAGACATTAGAACCACAGCAGAAACCCATCAGACATTAGAACCACAGCAGAAACCCATCAGACATTAGAACCACAGCAGAAACATCCATCAGACATCAGAACCACAGCAGAAACCCATCAGACATCAGAACCACAGCAGAAACCCATCAGACATCAGAACCACAGCAGAAACCCATCAGACATCAGAACCACAGCAGTAACCCATCAGACATCAGAACCACAGCAGAACCCCATCAGACATTAGAACCACAGCAGAAACCCATCAGACATTAGAACCACAGTAGAAACTCATCAGACATCAGAACCACAGCAGAAACCCATCAGACATCAGAACCACAGCAGAAACCCATCAGACATCAGAACCACAGCAGAAACCCATCAGACATCAGAACCACAGCAGAAACCCATCAGACATCAGAACCACAGCAGAAACCCATCAGACATCAGAACCACAGCAGAAACCCATCAGACATTAGAACCACATCAGAAACCAATCAGACATCAGAACCACAGCAGAAACCCATCAGACATTAGAACCACAGCAGAAACCCATCAGACATCAGAACCACAGCAGTAACCCATCAGACATCAGAACCACAGCAGAAACCCATCAGACATCAGAACCACAGCAGAAACCCATCAGACATTAGAACCACAGCAGAAACCCATCAGACATCAGAACCACAGCAGAAACCCATCAGACATCAGAACCACAGCAGAAACACATCAGACATTAGAACCACAGCAGTAACCCATCAGACATCAGAACCACAGCAGAAACCCATCAGACATCAGAACCACAGCAGAAACCCATCAGACATCAGAACCACAGCAGAAACCCATCAGACATCAGAACCACAGCAGAAACCCATCAGACATTAGAACCACAGCAGAAACCCATCAGACATCAGAACCACAGCAGAATGGGCTATAAAATGTTTACCTGAACCGTGTAACACTCTCCTATTCTAGGTCCAAGAGAAAAGTCCTGGGCCGTAAGGACTCTGGAGAGCTGAGTGGGAAGAGCCGTCTGTGTCCTCCTCCGGCCGCCGTCGTTCCACCTGCAGCTATCCTCCCAGCCATCCCCCTCCGCCCCCTCTCATCATCCCCGCCCCAGCCCTCTCCACCCTGACCGCGCCGGGACCCAGCGCACCCCCAGGACCCATCTACCGCAGCGCCAAGAAGTCCAGCACCTCCAACGAGGAGTTCAAGCTGCTTCTCCTGAAGAAGGGCAGCCGGACTGATTCCAGCTACCGCATGTCTGCTACAGAGATCCTCAAGAGCCCCATTGCCCCTAAGTCCCCTGGGCACCCCTTGGCTGCTGAGGGCCAGGTCAGGTACACCACCGAGGAGCCCCCCTCTCCCCTGCAGGAGCCATCATTGCAGGCGGCCGGGAGCGACTCTTCCCCCCAGCCTCTTCCCCAGGCCCAGTTCAGACAGCTTCAGCCCTAAAACACCCCCACGTCGGCTTCGTCCAGACAGGGGCGTTCCCGGATCCCCCCTGCAGCCAATAGTAGTCGCTACAGCACCCGTAGCCGACTCTACACGGCACCCATGCAGGTCATATCAGAGGGGGAGACTGAGAACTCAGATGGGAGTCCCCATGATGATCGCTCCGCGTAATGATCGCTCTGCTCAGTGCAGAAACATGTACCCTAATCCTTATTTGGTGTGCTACTTTTGACCAGGGCCCATATAAGGAATAGGGTGCCATTTGGGACATAGACATATTTATATGGATCTGGTTCAGTGCTGTTACTGTTCTTATCTACTGAGTACTGACGGATACACAACTCAACAAAGAGGGTATAACCAGAGAGAAGACGACTCTGGACTACCTGCCTGGGGGTTTGATATCTTGGTGCAGAACTGAAGAACACAACTTTGTGTTTTGTTCAGAGTGTAAAGAAAGAAAAAAAAATGTTCTTGTTTTGAACTTTGAACTCCCTTTTTAAATAACCCAAGATCCTGTATTGAGTGAAACGTGGACAAGAGGAGAAAAATGGAGCGGTAAGACAACCTGTGTGTGTGTTGGAGCAAATGGACATCCATCGTAATTTTTTATCTTCTTGGATGTTGGATGACTTGTATGTCGTGTCCTAACGTGACCCTAAAATAACTGCTTTCCGAAAGAATTGCATTTCTCTCTACACTTACCCAGAGGACAGGTCATTATTTCAACCATAAACAAAATATTCCCAGTCGACAAAAATGAATAAGCTATATGTTTTGTATTGCTACCGCCCCAACACAAAACAATGGACTGTGATCGCTATTGACAGCCATGTGTCAAAGTATTGTTTTACCAAGAGTGAGTTAACAGCACACATAGGTATACATGCCATCCTCACATAGATACACTACATGTAAAGAAATAGGAATGACCTCTGCCCCTAGAAGAGCTCTCCAGTGCAGGGATTCCTGGCAGGGACACATAAGGGAAATATTTGGTCTTGTTGAAGTGATGTGGTGCAGATGTCAAGGTGTCAGAAGAGATGATGGGACAATCGTGCTGTGGCCTTTCTGCGCTGGAGGGCCATGCCGGGATTCACTGACTACTCTAGGAGGAGATATTTAGAACTATAAAAACAAACAAAAGAGAGAAAGCTATCGAGGGTCTTTACCACTAATGTTTGGCTAGCTAGCTGGGAGGTTGAAATGGATCGGGTTTTCAAAGCCTCACTTCTCCTTTGCACTTCGTCATTATGAATTCTTCAAGAATATTCCTTGAGAAAAATAAAACTAATCTTATAATGGAAAATTCCTATTGTGTATATTTGTATTGAATATAAAGAACATAGCTATATGAAGAGACATACAAAACATTTTTTAACGACACAAACCCATAATTTGTAGCAGAGTGGATTCGTGACGTAGGAAATAGAATAACTACATTCTAGAATGACTAGATTCTGTTTCTATGGGGTAGGTGGTAGGTGGGGGGGGTGCAATCTTTCCATAGTTCCGTAACATCAGTAGCCAGGGGCACGTCATAAAGCCCAACACATTAATCACACAACCTTATTAAGAGAAACAACAAATCATCTGTCCTCGTGAAAATATCGGTTGAATCTTTAAGATTTCACTCAAATATTACGCTTCTCTCTAGTGTTTTTTCAGGTTTTAAACTAATTTAACCTAACAAATGGGTTATACATTTAAAGTAATGACTTTCTGGTGAACAGACCAATCTTGAAGAGTTGTGTTTCTACATTGAAAAACAAAACTGTAGATCAATGAAGTCACTCAATGTGTTCTATGAATACCTCTGCAACCATATTACTGTTCGTTTGTACAGATCTAACGTAGAGATACATAGATTAAAGGACAACTCGTTACTCAGCGAAACGGAATTGGCAGAACTAACTGAACTGACACTGTGTACGCAGGTTACAGGAGGAAACAAGCTGTGAACTAATTAGAATTTGACATGAATTCATATCTGTTGCTGCAGAGCACTGTGGTGTTCGTGGGTTTTATTAGTATTTTCATCTATCGCATGCACAAAACTAAAAACACCATATCTTTTCAAAGGGGAAATATCTGTTAGAGATTACCATGAAAAGATATCGAATTTTCAGTTTCATTTTGGAATATGTAAAGTTGGGTGTAATTCAATATATGAAAAATGTTTGACAATTCTGTTTTGTATAGTTGTGTTCATGGACAGGGGTATCTTTGTACTGTAAAATGAAACAAAAAATGACTGGACAATCAAACAGAGAATTTGGAAACGTAAAGAAAGTTATAAGAGTACTCTGTGTTCCAGGTAGATGAGTACGTCGGAGTTAGTTATTACGTAGGTTCCATGTGCGGGATGAGTACGTTCTGGAGTTAGTTATTACGTAGGTTCCAGGTAAGGGATGAGTACGTTCTGGAGTTAGTTATTACGTAGGTTCCAGGTAAGGGATGAGTACGTTCTGGAGTTAGTTATCACGTAGGTTCCAGGTAAGGGATGAGTACGTTCTGGAGTTAGTTATTACGTAGGTTCCAGGTAAGGGATGAGTACGTTCTGGAGTTAGTTATCACGTAGGTTCCAGGTAAGGGATGAGTATGTTCTGGAGTTAGTTATTACGTAGGTTCCAGGTAAGGGATGAGTACGTTCTGGAGTTAGTTATTACGTAGGTTCCAGGTAAGGGATGAGTACGTTCTGGAGTTAGTTATTATGTAGGTTCCAGGTAAGGGATGAGTACGTTCTGGATTTAGTTATCACGTAGGTTCCAGGTAAGGGATGAGTATGTTCTGGAGTTAGTTATTACGTAGGTTCCAGGTAAGGGATGAGTACGTTCTGGAGTTAGCTATTAGTAAAAAGATCCAGGGTGAAATCCTTGTGAGAGTCAGATGAATTGAGCTTGAGATGGGACGGGAGGTAGGATGGGTATGTGCATGCGTGTGCACTTGTGTGTGTATGTGTGCGTGCACATCTGCGTGTATGTATGTATTACGTGGACAGTGAGCAGAGCAGGTAGAGGTAGGGTCGTCGTTAGGTAGGGCAACGCACTACAATTCCTCCCTGTACTCTTAGAAAAAAAGGTGCTATCTAGAACCTGAAAGGGTTTTTCGGCTGTCCCTATAGGAGAACCCTTTGAAGAACCCTTTTTGGTTCCAAGTATAACCCTTTTAGTTCTAGGTAGAACCCTTTTGGGTTCCATGTAGAACCCTTTCTACAGAGGGTTCTACATGGAACTTAAAGGGGTTCTACCTGGAACTAAAAAGGGTTCTCCTATGGGAAGAGCTGAAGAACCCTTTCGGAACCTTTTTCTCTAAGAGTGTGTGGTATAATTGTGTTAACATTCTATTTCATCTTATCGTTTTACAAACTGTTGGACTATAAAACTGCAGCCATTCATTTGCCTGGTGTTGAAATGCCATACTATATATATCTAGGAGTTTGGTGAACCTTTCTGTGGTCAAAATGACACAAAATGGCTAGTTAGACACTGGGGAACATTGGGGAACATTGGGGAACCAAGAGACAGGTACCTCTCTATGCATTGTGTCTCTCTTTTAAATGTAGATTATGGTGCGACAACTTGCCAGGATCTACAAGATGACATTCATTAATGACAATAATTATACAGAATTGTATAGAAACTATTTTTAATCACAGGATATTTTATCCAGAGAGTTATTTTACTATCATATTGAATAACCTAGAAGAGGAATGATGGTGAAACGTAAAGACATTTCATATCAGAGTCTATAATAACATCATGATTGAACTGAACTGGCTGATGCTCAACGTGACGGTGCATTCTTAGAATGCATCCCAAATGGCACCCTATTCCCTACCTAGTGCACTACCCCATAGGGCTCTGGTCAAAAGTAGTGCACTACATAGGGAATAAAAGGTCATTTCTGACTCAGTCTTAGAAATATGAACGTTAAACTATATGAAATGTAAATCCACCTTGAGTGTGGACATTTAGGGATCCTCTGAAGTCATTTTAATTGTCTATATGCTGGATGAAATGGTAGCCTGACATAATCTAGCAGTGGCCCAAAAACATTATATATTATATTTTGATGATTTGTGTTCCTATTGCAAGTGGCTCTCTTAAACTGTAAAGCAAATGTAGCTTATCAAAAATATGGGGCCCCACAGACTAAAGACATTGGTTTGTCTGAGTCCAAACCCCACAAACTAAAGACATTGGTTTGTCTGAGTCCAGGCCTCACACAGACCAAAGACATTGGTTCATCTGAGTCCAGGCCCATGACTAAAGACATTGGTTCATCTGAGTCCAGGCCCACAGACTATAGACATTGGTTCGTCTGAGTCCAGGCCCCACAGACTAAAGACATTGGTCCATCGGAGTCCAGGCCCCCACAGACTAAAGACATTGGTTCATCTGAGTCCAGGCCAGACAAACTAAAGACATTGGTTCATCTGAGTCCAGGCCCCACAAACTAAAGACATTGGTTTGTCTGAGTCCAGGCCCCACAGACTAAAGACATTGGTTTGTCTGAGTCCAGGCCCCACAAACTAAAGACATTGGTTCATCTGAGTCCAGGCCCCACAGACTAAAGTCATTGGTTCATCTGAGTCCAGGCCCCACAGACTAAAGACATTGGTTTGTCTGAGTCCAGGCCCCACAGACTAAAGACATTGGTTCGTCTGAGTCCAGGCCCCACAGACTAAAGACATTGGTTCGTCTGAGTCCAGGCCCCACAAACAGAAGTGTAATACCCCCAACACAGAAGTGTAATACCCCAACACAGAAGTGTAATGCCCCAACACAGAAGTGTAATGCCCCAACACAGAAGTGTAATACCCCAACACAGAAGTGTAATACCCCAACACAGAAGTGTAATACCCCAACACAGAAGTGTAATACCCCAACACAGAAGTGTAATACCCCAACACAGAAGTGAGAGCCAGAGGTAATAGTCTTCTCTTGTTTGCATTGACCTTGACACCTTTTAACCTCGGATTTAAAAAAAAATACTATTTTCCTCTGAGACATGATTCCCTTAAGTTGAAAAACAAACAAAACAATATTCTCCTATTGCACTGGTATAGTGGAGCTTGTGAAGTGTTTTCCTTTTTGCTGTAACCTGAAGTTATATTGATGATGATATGTGATGATTTGTGTAAAAGACTGTATTTCCCCTATAGATTAAAATATATTATACATGGTTCATTAATTTAGGATGCATGATCAGGAGAGCACAGACCATGCTTCTGCCAAAGGGTTTCAGAGAGTCAGAGGTGTACTGGAAAGAACCAACACAAAAAAAAAATGATTTTGAAACTTTAAACATTAAAACATGAAAAACCTACTTTAAAAAGATGAAAAACAAAAGCAACTATTTAAAAGGATGAGTGGTACAGTGTAACTGGCTCGGGCGGTACAAGATGCACCTGGCTCGGGCGGTACAAGATGCACCTGGCTCAAAGCTGGAACATGACAGATTGTATCACCTTTTTGTATTTTTGTACAAAACTAAATGTAAATAGTAAACCTTTTAAAAATGTTGCAAAGATCTTTTTTCTTTTTTGTAAAATATTTTCAAAGTTTACATGATTAATTAATGAATTAATTCCAAGCCTTTGTATATTTTGGAGCTGTGCAACACTATTTCAGTCTTGTATTTATTTTTGGGTAAACGTGAGACCTCCATTGACTGCATTATATCGTATTGATTTGACAGCTCATCAGACTGCTCAGTGACTGGGCATAGAAAAGGACAATAAATGTGACTGCGTTTGAAAAGAAACATGTGGTGTCCTTGTACGTCCTTCACGTCACACAGGTCGTGTGTGCGTGCGCGTGCGCGTGCGCGTGCGTGTGTGTGTGTGTGCGTGCGCGCGCGTGTGTGTGTGTGTGTAACGCTAGCAGAGATCACACGCACACACTGAAAATGTATCCCCTCACTGTCAGTCTGTTGTAAGTCACTCTGGATAAAAGTATCCGCAGAGGAACTTTGTTTCATTGCTTCTCAGGTTTAGTGGAGAGAATGTCTAGAAGCCCCACCACCAGTAGATGGCGATGTGTCGCTGCTGTGGAGTTTAGCCAACAGACAGGATGGCCTGCACTGTATTGCTGGGTCCCATCTACTGTGAGGCGATCTGCTTTGAGGCCCTGTCCCTTGCCTCTCTGATGAGCAGACCTGGCAGAGTGAAGGGAATGCATTGGGACAGGAAGTGATGGTGGTTGATGTCTCACTGCCTGTCTGTCTCCTCACCCCTAGCCTGACTGGTCTGTCTCCTCACCCCTAGCCTGACCTGTCTGTCTCCTCACCCCTAGCCTGACCTGTCTGTCTCCTCACCCCTAGCCTGACCTGTCTG
>NC_088218.1:3398262-3410647 GCF_036934945.1 Oncorhynchus masou masou | reverse complement strand
GAGAATAGTATAGTAACTGATGCTGGGCCCCCCTATCAGGCTGAGAAAAGTATAGTAACTGATGCTGGCCCCCCTATCAGACAGAGAATAGTATAGTAACTGATGCTGGGCCCCTATCAGACAGAGAATAGTATAGTAACTGATGCTGGGCCCCCTATCAGGCAGGGAATAGTATAGTAACTGATGCTGGGCCCCCTATCAGACAGAGAATAGTATAGTAACTGATGCTGGGCCCCCTATCAGACAGAGAATAGTATAGTAATTGATGCGGGGCCCCCTATCAGACAGAGAATAGTATAGTAATTGATGCGGGGCCCCCTATCAGACAGGGAATAGTATAGTAATTGATGCTGGGCCCCCTATCAGACATCATACTGTCAGTCTACTAGACGAGGAGACTGGGATTAAGTATCCAAGGTATCTATTGAAACACTGGGGGAAGATGGAATGCAGGCCAGGGGAAGCTCGGGCGGGTTGCAGGAAAGCAAGTGCGGAGGCTGAGGCTGGAGCGAGAGGGGTTGGGACAGGGTAAGCAGGTCCGGAGGCTGAGGCTGGAGCGAGAGGGGTTGAGACAGGGTAAGCAGGTCCGGAGGCTGAGGCTGGAGCGAGAGGGGTTGAGACAGGGTAAGTAGGTCCGGAGGCTGAGGCTGGAGCGAGAGGGGTTGAGACAGGGTAAGTAGGTCCGGAGGCTGAGGCTGGAGCGAGAGGGGTTGAGACAGGGTAAGCAGGTCCGGAGGCTGAGGCTGGAGCGAGAGGGGTTGGGACAGGGTAAGCAGGTCCGGAGCCTGAGGCTGGAGCGAGAGGGGTTGAGACAGGGTAAGCAGGTCCGGAGGCTGAGGCTGGAGCGAGAGGGGTTGAGACAGGGTAAGTAGGTCCGGAGGCTGAGGCTGGAGCGAGAGGGGTTGAGACAGGGTAAGTAGGTCCGGAGGCTGAGGCTGGAGCGAGAGGGGTTGAGACAGGGTAAGTAGGTCCGGAGGCTGAGGCTGGAGCGAGAGGGGTTGAGACAGGGTAAGCAGGTCCGGAGGCTGAGGCTGGAGCGAGAGGGGTTGGGACAGGGTAAGCAGGTCCGGAGCCTGAGGCTGGAGCGAGAGGGGTTGAGACAGGGTAAGCAGGTCCGGAGGCTGAGGCTGGAGCGAGAGGGGTTGGGACAGGGTAAGCAGGTCCGGAGGAATCCAGGACCGAGTAGCAGGATGACGAGACGTGGGACTGGAGACAGGGCCCAGAGTCAGAGCAGAACTGTAGCGGAGAGGAAAACCGTGTCAGGCAAGGGAAACAGGCACAACAGGATCTAAACAGTAACAAATGGCTAGAGACGTAGACTGACTGAGCAGAGATTGCGATCTGTCAGTGTGGCAGGGTGGAAGTGGCAGGACGGAGTATTGTAGAGGTCTTGATTATGGAACAGGTTGCAGCTGGTGGGTATTTGCTCTGACTCCCGGCACCTGTCTCCGCCCCCACACAATCACACAGACAGATGGAGAGGGAAGGGAGAGTACTGGGGGAGTGGCGGCAGGTCAAGGAGACGGGATGAGCAGTAGAAGCATGGCACGAGCAGATGTGGCAGTTGGTTAAGTTGTGGTTGGATAAGGGTTAGGGTTTAGGGTAGGTAGTTCCCAAGGATCTCGGATAGTATTCTACACTACCACTCCTCCTGACCAACCCCATCTGTCCTTTATTTAGCTGTCTGACCACATGACTTTAAAACCCATGATGGTGAATAACAGTTGGTGGTGCTGGTGAATGGCCTGGAGAAATACTGTGAGTTAGACATACAATTCATCCTCTGTTTGTCCTATTGGGTCAATTCCCCTTCTGTTTGTCCTATTGGGTCAATTCCCTTCTGTTTGTCCTATTGGAAACATGTCAAATTCCCCTCTGTTTGTCCTATTGGGTCAATTCCCTTGGTTTGTCCTATTGGGTCAATTCCCCTTCTGTTTGTCCTATTGTTCAATTCCCCTTCTGTTTGTCCTATTGGGTCAGATTCCTTCGGTTTGTCCTATTGGGTCAATTCCCTTCTGTTTGTCCTATTGGGTCAATTCCCTTCTGTTTGTCCCTGTTGGGTCAATTCCCCTTCTGTTTGTCCCTGGGTCAAATCCCTTCTGTTGTCCTATTGGGTCAATTCATCCCTCTGTTTGTCCCTTGGGTCAATTCCCCTTCTGTTTTGTCCTATTGGGTCAATTCCCCCTCTGTTTGTCCTATTGGGTCATTGTGTGGAGTTGCTGCTGACCACTCTGTTTGGGCATTACTGAGTAGAGAACATGTGAAGAGAGGAGGAGAGGAGATTCCCTCAAGACACCATTCTCTGTTCTGTGTTTTCTGTGTCTTTCCTCAATTTCTTCCATGACCCCTTGCAACCATGGGCCATTAAGCATAGGGGCTCCATGAAAATATATTTACTACTAGAACAGGAAAAAGCCCCTTAGACCACAGGAATATCTCTTCTAGTTATTCAGTTATTCTATGTGTGCTCCTGTCCTGTGATGTCATTGTGGAATTTAGAATGTATTTTGAATACGTTCTATTTCTATCTCCTAGTCCTCCAAGAGTTCTGTACTCAGTTCAGTCAATATGAAACAAGCTTAATAAGGAACAGGAGAGGGGAACTAGGTTTACCAAATCATAGGGCCTTAAACCCAATGTCAGCAGCACATTTCACTTGATTAAAAACACCCTCATCAGACACAGTATACACACAGTACACACACACACACACACACACACACACACACACACACACACACACACACACACACACACACACACACACACACACACACACACACACACACACACACACACACACACACCAGTGGTGTACCCAATTGTCATACTTAGAGAAAAAGTTAGGACCCTTAATAGAAAGTGAAAGTGAAAGTCACCCAGTAAAATCCCACTGGAGTAAAAGTGTAAGGTATTTGGTTTTAAATAAACTTCAGTATCAAAAGTAAAAAAGTAAAATAATTTCAAATTCCTTAGATTAAGCAAACCACATTGCACCATTCTTGTTTTGTAATTTACGGGATAGCCGGGGCACGTTTTTATAAAACATAATTTATAAACAAAGCATTTGTGTTTAGTGAGTCTGCCAGATCAGAGGCTGTAGAGATGACCAGGGATGTTCTCTGTTTAGTGAGTCTGCCAGATCAGAGGCAGTAGAGATGACCAGGGATGTTCTCTGTTCAGAGAGTCCACCAGATCAGAGGCAGTAGAGATGACCAGGGATGTTCTCTGTTAGTGAGTCTGCCAGATCAGAGGCAGTAGAGATGACCAGGATGTTCTCTGTTTAGTGAGTCCACCAGATCAGAGGCAGTAGAGATGACCCAGGGGTGTTCTCTGTTTAGTGAGTCTACCAGATCAGAGGCGGTAAGAGATGACCAGGGATGTTCTCTGTTTAGTGGAGGTCTACAGATCAGGGAGCAGTAGAGATGACCAGGGATGTTCTCTGTTTAGTGAGTCTCTGCCAGATCAGAGGCAGTAGAGATGACCAGGGATGTTCTCTGTTTAGTGAGTCCGCCAGATCAGAGGTAGTAGGAATGACCAGGGATGTTCTCTGTTTAGTGAGTCCTCCAGATCAGAAGCAGTAGAGATGACCAGGGATGTTCTCAGTTTGGTGAGTCTACCAGATCAGAGGCAGTAGGGATGACCAGGGATGTTCTCTGTTTAGTGAGTCCTCCAGATCAGAGGCAGTAGGGATGGCCAGGGATGTTCTCTTGATAAGGTGTGTGAATTGGACTATTCTGTCCTACTAAACATTCAACATGTAACGAGTACTTTAGGTGTCAGGGAAAATGTAAAATAAATAGTAAATAAATAAATAAATAGTAAAATAAAGTACAGATACCCCAAAAAACGACTTTAGTACTTTATTAAAAGGATTTTACAGCATAGAATCATATACTAATGTAATATACTAATGTAATATCATATACTAATATAATATCATACTGCCTAATGTTATTTAGAGGTGTTAGTATCTTAGTCATATATTCAGACTGATTCTCAGTTCTTTGGTTTTTGATAACAAGAGAGAGAAAGAGAAGAAGAGAGAGAGGAGGAGGAGAAGGGAGGGAGAGAGAGCCACGCGTGGCCCATTCCAGTGAGTGTACTAGCGTTGTCTTATCGATGTGACAGTGAGATGACTCTCTCTCTCTTTCTCTTTCCTATATGAACCTCAAACCTCCTCCTCCATCACACTCCTAATCTCTCTCTTTCCCTCTCTCTTTTGTATTTTCTCTCTGTGTTTTCTGAGCACTCTGCTCCTCTGTTCTCTCTTCTTCTCTCTTTCTTTTATTTTTCTCTCTCTGTTCTCTCTCTTCTCTTTCTTTGTATTTTCTCTCTCTTCTTCCCCTCCCTCTCTGTATCTCTATCATCTCTCTCTGTATCTCTATCCTCCCTCTCTGTATCTCTATCATATCTCTCTGTATCTCTATCTTCTCTCTATATCTCTATCCTTTCTCTCTCTATCTCTATCCTCTCTCTCTGTATCTCTATCCTCTCTCTCTGTATATCTATCCTCTCTGTATCTCTATCATCTATCTCTGTTATCTATATCATATCTCTCTGTATCTATATCATCCTTCTCTGTATCTATATCCTCTCTGTATCTATATCCCCTCTCTGTATCTATATTCTCTCTGTATCTCTATCATCTCTCTCTGTATCTATATCATCCCTCTCTGTATCTATATCTCTCTCTCTGTATCTATATCCTCTCTGTATCTATATCCTCTCTCTCTGTATCTATATCCTCTCTGTATCTCTATCATCTCTCTCTGTATCTATATCCTCTCTGTATCTCTATCATCCCTCTCTGTATCTCTATCATCTCTCTCTGTATCTCTATCCTCTCTGTATCTCTATCATCTCTGTATCTCTATCCCCTCTCTGTATCTCTATCATCCCTCTCTGTATCGCTATCATCCCTCTCTGTATCTCTATCATCTCTGTATCTATATCCTCTCTGTATCTCTATCATCTCTCTCTGTATCTATATCCTCTCTGTATCTCTATCAGCTTTCTCTGTATCTATATCCTCTCTGTATCTCTATCATCTCTCTGTATCTATATCCTCTCTGTATCTCTATCAGCTTTCTCTGTATCTATATCCTCTCCGTATCTCTATCATCTCTCTCTGTATCTCTATCAGCTTTCTCTGTATCTATATCCTCTCTCTCTCTTTCCTGTTTCTCTTTTCGCATTTCCTCCATGTTCTTTCTGAGCACTCTGCTCTCTATTTCTCTCTCTCTATCTTCTCGTTCTTTCTATATCTCTCTCTATCTATCTTCTCTGTCTCTCTTTGACCTGAATCCACATCAAATACATCAGTACATTCATTTATTCCCCTTGTTGCTGTTCATCTCTAGGTTACTTAATAAATACAGCTCTGTTCTCTGATTCTAACCGTCCTCTCCCTCGCCTCTCCTTTTCCTCTGTCCTCGACTCCTCTCATCTACTCCTTTCACTCCTTCTCCTCCTCTTCCCTTCTTCAGCCCCAACCCCGCTAGGGTTCAGTCAGTCGTCCCCTGATCGCGGTGAAGCCAAGCAAGATGATCTCATTGTCTCTTCTCCTCCTCAGTCTCTACCCAGAAGACCACACTCCATGCCTCTCTGTTCTTCAACCAATCTCCAGAAGCAGTCATTGCTAGAAGACACAGAGAGTGCCAATGAGAACAGTACTGTAGTGGTAGTGGTAGTAGCAGTAGTAGTAGTAGTGGAAGTAGTAGTAGTAGTAATAGTAGTAGAAGTAGTAGCAGTAGTAGTAGTAGTGGTAGTAGTAGTAGGAGAAGTAGTAGCAGTAGTAGTAGTAGTAATAGTAGTAGTAGTAAATAGTAATGATGGTAGTAGTAGTAGTAGTAGTAATGATGATGGTAGTAGTAGTAATGATGATGATGGTAGTAGTAGTAGTAGTGGTAGTGGTAGTATAGTAGTAGTAATAGCAGTGGTAGTAGTAGTAGTAAGTAGTAGCAGTAGTAGTAGTAGTAATGATGATGATAATGATGATGGTAGTAGTAGTAATAGTAGAAGTAGTAGTAGTAGTAGTAGTAGTAGTAATGATGATGGTAGTAGTAGTAGTAGAAGAAGCAGTAGTGGTGGTAATGACGATGGTAGTAGTAGTAGTAATGATGATGGTAGTAGTAGTAATGATGATGATAGTAGTAGTAGTAGTAGTAGTAGAAGAAGCAGTAGTAGCAATAGTAATAGTAGAAGCAGTAGTAGTAGTAATGATGATGGTGGTAGTAGTAGTAGTAGTAGAAATAGTAATAGTAGAAGCAGTAGTAATAGCAGTAGTAGTAGTAATGATGATGGTGGTAGTAGTAGTAGTAGTAGAAATAGTAATAGTAGAAGCAGTAGTAATAGTAGTAGTAGTAGTAGTAGTAGTAGTAGTAGTAGTAGTAATAGTAGTAGTAATGATGGGTGGTAGTAGTAGTAGTAGTAGTAATGATGATGGTAGTAGTAATAGTAGTATAGTAGTAGTAGTAGTAGTAATAGTAGTAGTAGTAATAGTAATAGTAGAAGTAGTAGTAGTAGTAATGATGATGGTGGTAGTGGTAGTAGTAGTAGTAGTATAAGCAGTAGTAGTAGTAGTAGTAGTAGTAGTAGTAGTAATGATGATGGTAGTAGTAGTAGTAGTAGAAGCAGTAGTAGTAGTAATGATGATGGTAGTAGTAGTAGTAGTAATGATGATGGTAGTAGTAGTAGTAGTAATGTAGTAATGATGATGGTAGTAGTAGTAGTAGTAGTAGAATAAGTAGTAGTAGTAGTAATGATGATGGTAGTAGTAGTAGCAGTAGCAGTAGTAGTAGTAGTAGTAATGATGATGGTGGTAGTAGTAGTAGTAGTGGTAGTAGTAATGATGATGATAAATGATGATGGTGGTGGTAGTAGTAGTAGTAGTAGTAGTAGTAATAGTAGTAGTGGCGGTAGTAGTAGTAGTAGTAGTAGTAGTAGTAGTAGTAGTAACAGTAGTAGTAGTAACAGTAGTAGTAGTAGTAGTAGTAGTAGTAGTAGTAGTAGCAGTTGTAGTAGTATTAGTAGCAGTAGCAGTAGTAATGATGACAGTGATTGTAGTAGTAGTAGTAGTAGTAGTAGTAGTAGTAGTGGTAGTGTAGCAGTAGTAATGATGACAGTGGTTGTAGTAGTAGTAGTAGTAGTAGTAGTAGTAGTAGTAGTGGTAGTAGTAGCAGTAGTAATGATGACAGTGGTTGTAGTAGTAGTAGTAGTAGTAGTAGTAGTAGTAGTAGTAGTAGTAGTAGTAGTTGCAGTAGCAATGATGACAGTAGTAGTAGTAGTAGATCATCACACCCTATAGTTCATTAAATAACCAGGTGCAACATTAACAGAATAATAGTTGCAATGATTCATCCTCTGCCACTAAACACCAATTTGCCAGCAACATGACCTCAGCAGATTCCTACTGCGTGGTTGGTCCAGTCCAGATGGACGCTGATACTCAGCATGGTTTACATGTAGCTGTCATCACACCACTGCCCTGTTTAAACCACTGCCCACTGCCCAGTTTAAACCACTGCCCAGTTTAAACCACTGCCCAGTTTAAACCACTGCCCTGTTTAAACCACTGTTTAAACCACTGCCCTGTTTAAACCACTGCCCAGTTTAAACCACTGCCCAGTTTAAACCACTGCTCTGTTTAAAACCACTGCCCAGTTTAAACCACTGCCCTGTTTAAACCACTGCCCTGTTTAAACCACTGCCCTGTTTAAACCACTGCCCTGCTCAGTTTAAACCACTGCCCTGTTTAAACCACTGCCCTGTTTAAACCACCACTGCCCTGTTTAAACCACTGCCCTGTTTAAACCACTGCCCTGTTTAAACCACTGCCCAGCTCAGTTTAAACCACTGCGCTTTCAGAATGGAGCTACAAGCTCGGCTATATAATAACATTGGGGTTTAAACAGTCAGTCTCTGACATCCGTTGACCTTTGCCAGACAGACGATCTGTCAGAGGTCAGGATTAGACGAGAGGTTCAAACTGGTGGCAGGAGGAAGTGAACACTGGTCACATGTGAACACATCTATGTTCAGTGTACAGGAGCTGTTCTAGTGGAAAACACACTGAGAAAGAGGAATGCTTCGGGTAAATACCAGGCATCAACACTGGTCCAGGTGAACACATCTATGTTCAGTGTACAGGAGCTGTTCTAGTGGAAAACACACTGAGAAGAGGAATGCTTCCTGGGTAAATACCAGGCATCAACACTGGTCCAGGTGAACACATCTATGTTCAGTGTACAGGAGCTGTTCTAGTGGAAAACACACTGAGAAAGAGGAATGCTTCCGGGGTAAATACCAGGCATCAACGCTGGTCCAGGTGAACACATCTATGTTCAGTGTACAGGAGCTGTTCTAGTGGAAAACACACTGAGAAAGAGGAATGCTTCCTGGGTAAATACCAGGCATCAACACTGGTCCAGGTGAACACATCTAGGGATTGTGGAAAACACACTGGACCAGCCATCATCTGCATGAACACATCTATGTTCAGTGTACAGGCATCTTGGAAAACCAGTGAAGAGGAATGCTGAGGGGTAGGCATCAACGCTGGTCCAGGTGAACATCTATGTTCAGTGTACGGAGCTGTTCATCAATCACATGGAAACCATGGAAACCAGGCATGCTGGTCCAGGTGAACACATCTATGTTCAGTGTACAGGATGTTCTGATGGAAAACACACTGAGAAAGAGGAATGCTTCCGCTCCAGGCATCATTACACACAGGGATTGCCCATCCTCTGCCCATATTAAGGTGCCAGTGGAGGCAGCCTCATAACAATGGATATCAATCACATGGAAACCATGGAAACCTGTGTTTGATGTATTTCAATACCATTCCAGGACCGCTCCAGCCATTACAACCTCCAGAGGTGCAACCACAGTATAATCAGAATATGGACAGTTACAACCTCCAGAGGAAACACAGTATAATCAGATGAGTTCCTGTAGAGGTGGATTATTTAGCCCAGAATGCATTGGGCCTCCATCACAAATCAGGACAATTACCTGTCTAACCATGTTCACATCTATAATCCAGGTCAGTAGACTCACGCAGGGATGCGTTTGTGTGTGTGTGTGTGTGTGTGGGTGTGGTCTTCTTGCTGTCTGAACCAATGGGAAACGTGCCATGAGAACAAGAACAGTTAGTTAGGCTGCTCTCTCCAGTCTCACATTCCATTGGTTTATTGCATCACAGTGCTGTCTGTGACCAGGCCAAAACCCCAACCAACATGGAACAACGGAAACAGTGCTTTAGGGGGTGTGGTTGGTTACAGCCTTGAGTGACATCACTATCTTTCATCTGAGAGAGGGGAATGAAACAATAGAGGGGAAAAGAAGGAACAAGGCCTCTTTCTCCACAGTGATGTTTGGGATTGGAAATAAATGTCCCGTGTAGCAAAGATAGAGAAGTTGTGTATGTGGAATGTGTGTGGTAAAATATAAAATACAGTGAGCAGCTTGGTTTAACATTATAAACTTGGCAGAGAGAAAAAGAGACAGAGAGAGAGAGAGAGACAGAGAGAGAGAGAGAAACGGAGAGAGAGAGAGAAAACAGAGAGAGAGAGAGAAACAGAGAGAGAGAGAGAAACAGAGAGAGGAGAGAGAGAGAGAGAGACAGAGAGAGACAGAGAGAGAGAGAGAGACAGAGAGAGAGACAGAGAGAGGAGAGACAGAGAGAGAGAGACAGAGAGAGTGAGAGACAGAGAGAGAGAGAGAGAGAGAGAGAGAGAGGGAGGGAGACAGAGAGATAATCCCTATGAGACAGAGAAGAGAGAGAAAAACAGAGAGAGAGAGAGAGAGAGAGAGAGAGAGAGAGAGAGAGAGAGAGTTAAAGGGGAACGGATGGCGGCATAGATAATCCCTATGAGATTCTAGTGAATGATTCCAAAATGTTTAAAGGATTGTATAAAAACAGATTTAAAGCCAGGCAGGGAGGGAATTCGTGTAGGATGTGATCCCTCTACAGTTAAAGTAGAGTAGAGTGGTGAGGTGAGGTAGTAGAGACTGGGAACACATCCCTCTACAGTTAAAGTAGAGTAGAGTGGTGAGGTGAGGTAGTAGAGACTGGGAACACATCCCTCTACAGTTAAAGTAGAGTAGAGTGGTGAGGGTGAGGTGAGGTAGTAGAGACTGGGAACACATCCCTCTACAGTTAAAGTAAGAGTTGAGTGGTGAGGTGAGGTAGTAGAGACTGGGAACACATCCCTCTACAGTTAAAGTAGAGTAGAGTGGTGAACACATCCCTCATGGTGAGGTGAGGTAGTAGAGACTGGGAACACATCCCTCTACAGTTAAAGTAGAGTTGAGTTGAGTGGGTGAGGTGAGGTAGTAGAGACTGGGAACACATCCCTCTACAGTTAAAGTAGTAGTGGTGAGTTGAGGTGGTGAGGTGAGTGGTGAGGTGAGTAGAGACTGGGAACACATCCCTCTACTGTTAAACCACCCCACTCAAACACACACTACTATGACCAGCTATAACAACATGACATCTATCACAGACACAGAGATGTCACTACTATGACCAGCTATAACAACATGACATCTATCACAGACACAGGGACAATATGGACTGTCTGATGGAGGTTTAGATGTCCTGGTGTTGATAGTTATTCTTAATGGAGACCTCCTTGGGGTCCTGGAGCTCGCCATTCATTGGTCGAGAGGGAAAAGTCTGAAATTCGAGGCTTCGTTTCTTTAGATGAGAAGAAACATGTAGAGTCTGTGAAGAGCACAGTGATGTCCACCCCCTCTCTAGATGTTTCCCAGGACAAAAGCAACCTAAATGGTCCTACCACAGAACAAAGGCGTGTGATTGGTGCTGCCACGCTAATTAAACACGCTTGTTCTTGGAGTGACCCGTGACCCTAGGCTAAACTACAGCCCTGTGGAGAGGTGAAGACCTGGATCTTGTCAACATCTCAAGAAACTCTGAAGTCTGCTGGCTAGACTGACCCTGTCCCTCCATTTCCCTCCACTTCTCCTCGTCCAGACAGTCATCCAGACTGAGACAAGCAACACACTGTTGTCCATAAAAGTATGGCACATAAAATCAAAGTTTGCATCTGTAGAGTGTGGCTAAACTCCCCTTCCTTCCTTCCTTCCTTCCTTCCTCTGGAAGTCTTCCTTCCTTCCTTCCTTCCTTCCTTCCTTCCCATCACTCACCCTTCTGACAGGCTCCCTACAGCTCCCAGGACCTCTGCCGCCCACACCTAATCTCTGACCACACCCCTAACCTCTGACCACACCCTGCCCTCTGAGTACCATCCCACCACGCCCCCTACAACCACATGCAAAGGCTGTGTTTGCATGCTGTGACCAACTGAAGACATGAGAGGGAGGTTCCTATCCTCTGTACACACCACACACACACACACACACACACACACACACACACACACACACACACACACACACACACACCACACACACACACACACACACACACACACAAACAGGCACTGGGACACGCTCTGAGACAAGCAGTCATGGTGAAATTGACTCTCTCTGACCTCTGTACGCTGCTACCACACTTTGAGACAAATGCTCTGCCTTCCTAGCAAATCATTGGCGGACAGTAACAGAGTCCCCCCATCACACACAACCATACAGCTATGGAGCCTCGTCTACTCTATACCCCATTCCAGAGCTTTTATGTCTCCTTTTAAGACAAAGGTAGACAAAAGCATGGAGAGTTTTTAGTAATGAATCCTTAACCCGTTAAGGGGCCATAAAATAGACCCAGTTCACTTTCCCTGAACTAAAACACGTTCCCATAAATCTGAATGGGAAAACAAGTGAGCGTTAACAACCCGAGCTAGTACACGCTGGTCAGCCATAATTAGCTTGAGCCACTGGCCAATCCTTTAGCGTGCTTAAGACATAATCTTAACGGGACACTCAATCACCTACGTGTAATCTGCAGATTTACAGGGTAGCCCTCTCCTGATGTAAGGCCTGGAAACCAGATTAGCAGCAACACACCATACTGTTAGCCTAGGTTGAGGCATGTCTAACAAGGTAACAATGCAGGGTCGTGTTCATTAGGCACAAATGGAAGAAATCTGAACTGAAACAGGTTAGGACTACCTGGACCTGTCCAATAAGAAATGCTCATTTCAGTTTTCTGTTGCAGAATGTTTTAAAAATGCTTTTAGAAGAAGGGCCTGTTTTGGTCTTGATGTCTGTCCTCTGCATTTCACCTCGTCCTCCAACTGATTGAATAAACCAATCAGATCGTGCTTTACTTCGTTTCCATTCTCTTCTTTGGACTTACATGGCCTTTGTCCCAAACGGCACCCTATTCCCCATAGGGCTCTGGTCAAAAGTAGTGCACTGTATAGGGAATAGGGTGCCGTTTGAGACTGTGAGGAAG